>NW_026000242.1:18877202-19026107 GCF_001458135.2 Marmota marmota marmota
TGGGCCTGGACCCGCCAGTCTGGTCGCAGGGTCTGCTTACCTTGCAGGCACCGGGCGGCGGCTCTGCCCTGCCCTCCTACCACGCCCGTGTACCCACTGGGTCGGGCGTCTGCCCCACCCTTGCGGGCCCCGGGTGGGCGGCTCCGCTCCCGCCCCCCTATCCCGAAATTGGGGGTCACGCGACCACCACGCCGGCGAGCCGCTGGGCCTGCTCCGGGCGCGGGCAGCGGCCCGGCTCCTCCCCTCTGGCTCGACGACAGATCGAGAGAGACTCGGGTGTCTGTGCCTCACCCTCCCTACCAGGAGACCAACTGTTTCTGTCGCCGCTGGTATTGATGAAGTTCTGTCCTCTGCCACTTTCTGATGACATCAGATCTCTGCCATGTTGGTATCCTATGCGAATGGCAGCATTTCGTTCCCTTTGCCAGGTATCCAAAGCCACGGGTGATTCCTGACCGGTCCTCAGCAGGACCCGGACCGAGAAGCAGTTTCCGCGGGCTCCTTAGCCCTGGGCCAGGGCAGTTCCGGGCGCTGGAACTCGGCCGCTCCGTGCTTAGTGTATGCTCTGATAAGAGCAGGCTCCAAGAAGCACTCAGGCACTGAGCCTGAGTAATCTGTCTGCAAGCCGCAGGCGAATGGCAGCCTGAAATTACCTGTTCTATGGCTGAATGAGCTGCGGTCAGTCGAAAACAGGGATGGTGACGTCAGCTCTCCAATATGGTGGCCGCTGGCCTCCTCTGTGGTCTGACCGGTGTGGAGAACCGAAATGCACCGCTTTCTTCCCCTGTCTCGAACCCAGAATTCAGCACTGAGTAGGGCGCTTGCAAGGCTGGCAGAAACTGCAGCGCTGTATTCCTGGGCCGCTATCTCCTCGTTTCCCAGCGCGCGCTGCAGACTCTAGCCGTGGGGCGATTTGCTGAATAAGTAGTGTTACCCTCCGTGCAACAAATCTCTCACGTTTGAGTCCCCGTAGCCGATCCTCGTGCGATGGAAATCCTTCCTCCAGGTTCCGGAGCACCCCACTATTGCTGGAAATTCCTAACAAGATAGCCTTTAGCCGTCCTGACTCGTCATATTCCCACACAGTGACACGGCACACGGGTGCAATGCACTCCCCTCGCCGCCATCTTCTTCCTCCTCCGCAATGCCTTGAGTTGCTTCTTTTAGGAGATGGGAGGATATGTGTACTCAGGCTAAGATTCTAACTCTCTTTAGTCATAAGTTCATTCATTCATTAATTTATAGCACTTTCTAATATGGAACTGAATACAGACAGATTATGGTAAGTATAATGAAAAAATTAATAAGTTAATGAAAAAAATGAAGCAAGCCTTTTGGGAGTGTGATAAGGATAGATTTTTAAAGTAGAAGACATTTATATCAAAAAGTAAAGGGAGAGGTTGAGTCAATCATATGAAAAAGTGACAGAAGAAAATGTCAGACAGGGAGAATATTACAAATGTCAGAAGATACATTTACTTATGTAGGAAAACTTTTGAAAACATAAGAATTCATAACTTGAAAAAAATTAAAGAATCTTCTTGGTGAACCTCGATAACATAATCTTCTCCGAAAAATGGTACTTTACTTCTTCTTTATCATTTAAGATTAAATTGCTTGGATACACATAACAATCTTCAACAAAACAAATTTTGAGCTTAAATACTATCACATTTAATCTTTGCTATTTATTTATAGTTGCTGATTATGTTATTAACAGAATTTGAATATTCCTGATTTCAAAGACACAGTACTGCCATGTATTCCTCATTTTTGTTTGGAATATATAAATTTCTTTAGGAGAAAACATATTTATTTCAGGTTAACTGGTTGAGTAATTTTTAATGTGCCACTTAATAGATGGACAATAGAAGAATTTACAAAGGTCATAATATAGCAAATGGTGTTACTGTTTTATATCCATCATTGATTTCAAATGAATGACACTAACAAAAAGTAAAAAGACATTTCACTAGCCAGATCATTTTCCATATTTATAGTCAATTCTTTATATGCTATAACTCAAAAAGAGTTCCTAAAGGTTTGTAAACAAATTAAACTGTGCATATCATTATTTAACTTGATTTTTTTAAAGCCTAATTGCATCACTAAAAAAAAATCAATTTTTCACTCTGTTCAAGTTAAATTAACTGTGCTTGACTGGTTATATTTTCAGAAAAGCAAAACAAAGTTGAAAATTGTTGCTGTGGTGATGAGAAAACCTCCTAATTTGTTTTGTCAGCGCTTTCAACATTGTGCTACAAGGAGTACGGTAATTAGCCTACATTTCTCTAACAATTATTGCCCATTTCCTGTACAATTCTGTTTCAATAGCTGGTACTATAATCATACCAATTTAAAATTAAAATTTAAAAATGGAAAAGTCCTAAAAGGACAAGACTTACCCCAAGTAATAAATATATTTGTACCCTTTATCCAAATTGCACAAAGAAATAACTAAGTTCTTTTAAATTCATACTATTACTAAATACCAATATCTTCTTTAATAATAATTTACATAGAGCTTCTATATTCAATGCTCTATTGTCACACAGGAATCCTGAAAGGTAATTTCTGCTATTTATTTTAATTGCCAAATAAAAACTGTATATATTTGTAAGGTAAAATACATGTAATGTATTGCTTTGATACATCAGGCTAAGTAATATATCCATCAGCTTAAATATTTATCATTTCTTTGTGGTGAGAACATTTAAAATCCAATCCTTTAGCTATTTTGAAATATGTGATACATTATTATTGACTATAGTCACTGTGCTATATCACAAGAAACCAGACCTCCTTTTTAACTGTAATTTGTGCCCTTTGACTAGCACCTCCCTTTCCCCATCCATCCCTCAGCCCAGTTCCTGGTCACCAAAGTTCTACTTCATTTATATCTTCACATAACTCAGGCTTTCATATCAATTTCCCTTCATGATCTTTTTAGCATTCTTCACTTAAGATATTTATTAAAAAGATATTTCAAGTTTGGGTCTAATAGAAATATGTATTTTGAAAATCAAGATTATCTCATGTTTTTATACCTGGTAAGTATTTAAATACAAAATTCAAGCTATTCTTAGGTTTAACTCAATCATCTAAAGAATTACATATTGAAATTAGCACTTGGATATAGAATTAAAAGAAAAAATTATCCCTGCCAACACTGTGGCTACAGTGAAAACCATTATGCACAATAATAATTTAAAAGATAAAGGCTGAATCCTCCTCAAATTTTTCCATGAAATAGAAAAAGAGGGAACACTGCCAAATTCACCCTATGAAGCCAGCATCACCCTGATACGAAACTAGATAAAGACACATTAAGGAAAAAATCTTCAGGCCAATATCTCTGAAAAACATGATACAAAAATCCTTAATACAATATTGGCAAACCACATTCAAAAGCATATTAACAAGATAAGTACACTATGATCAAGTGAGTTTCATCCCAGGGATGCAAGGTTGGTTTCACATGTACAAGTCAATAAATGTGATTCATCACAAAGAATCAAGGACAAAAATCACATGATTATCTCAATAGTTGCAGAAAAAGCATTTGGCAAAGTCCACCACCCCTTCATATTTGAGACACTAGATAAACCAGGGATAGGAGGAACTTACCTCAACATTGTAAAGTCTACATACAACAAACCCAAGGCAAACCCCATAATGAACAGAGAAAAACTGAAAACAGGAACAGGACAAGTATGCCCTTTCTTACTATTGCTATTCAACATAGTCCTTGAAACTCTATTCAGAGCCATCTGACAAGATCAGAAAATGAAAGGGATACAAATAGGAAAAACAGAAGTCAAATTATCTGTTTGCTGATGACATGGTTCTATATTTAGAAAACCCCAAATTTCCCATCAGAAGATTTCTAGAACTAATAAATAAATATAGCAAAATAACAGGATAACTATCAACAAACAATTGCTTTCCTATACTCCAAAAATGAATCTGCTGAATTAGAAATTAGGTAAACTACTCCATTCTCAATAACTTTAAAAAAATACTTAGGAAAAAAGTCTATAAATTTGTAAAAGACCTCTATTATGAAAACTCTAGACTGCCGAAGAAAGAAATTGAAGACAGCCTAGGTTCTTGGATAGAAGAATTAATACTATCAAAATGGCCATACCACCAAAATCACTACACAAACTCAATGCAATTCCTATCAAAATGCTAACAATTTTTTTTACAGAAATAGAAAAAAACAATTATAAAATTCTTTTGGAAGAATACAAAACCCAGAATAGTCAAAACAATACTAAGCAAATAGAACAATACTGGAGGCGTCACAATACTAGATTTCAAATTACACTACAGAGCTATAGTAACAATAACAGCATAGTATTGGTACCAAAATGGACACAAAGACCAAGGGAACAGAAGACACAGAGATAAACCCACATAGGTAGTCATCCAATATTTGACAAATGTATCCAAAACTGTGATGGAGAAAAGATAGTCTTTTTAATTAATGTTGCATGTAAAACTGGATATCTACTTGTAAAAGAATTAAACTTGATCCCTCTCTCTCACCCTGCAAAAAAGTCAACTCAAAGTGAATCAAAGACATAGGAATTAGACCAAAAATTCTGCAACTGCTAGAAGAAAACATAGGCTCAATGCTCTAACCTATTGGCGCAGGCATTGACTTCCTTAACAAGAACCCTAAGGCCCAAGAAATTAAACCAAGAATGAATAAGTGGGATGAGAGCAAATTAAAAAGCTTCTGCACAACAAAGGAAACAAGTGCATGAAAAGAGAGCCTACAGACTGAAAGAAGATCTTTTCCACCTGCTCCTCAGATAGGGAATTAATATCCAGAATATATAAAGAACTAAAAAAAACTATATAAAAACAAATAGCGCAGTTAATAAATGAGCAAAAGAACTAAAGGTACTCTTCTCAAAAGAATAAATACAAATGGCCAACAAATACATGAAAAAAATGTTCAACATCCCTAACAATCAGGGAATGCCTAATCAAAACTACTTTGAGGCCAGCATGGTGGTTCCACCTATAATCCCAGTAGATTGGGAGACTAAGGGAGGAGGATTGCAAGTTCAAAGCCAGCCTCAGCAATCTAGCAAAACCTTGTCTCAAGATAAAAATTAAGCAGGGAGCAGTGGCACATGCCTGTAATCCCAGCAGCTCCAGAGGCTTAGACAGGAGAATCAGGAGTTCAAAACCAGCCTTAGCAATTTAGCAAAGCCCTAAGCAACTCAGTGAGACCCTGCCTCTAAATAAAAATATGAAAAGGGCTGGGGATATGGCTTAGTGGTTAAGTATCCCTGAGTTTAGTCCCTGGTACAAAACCGAAAAACAAAAACAAAAACCACTACCAGCACCAATAACAACAACAAACCACTACACTGAGATTTTATCTTACTCCAGTCAGAATGGGAACTATTGAGAATACAAATAACAGTGAATGTTGGCAAGATGTGAGGGAAAAATTATACTCATGTTTTTGATGAGAATGCAAATTTGTATAGCCACTGTGGGAAGCAGTATGGAGAATCCCTTAAAAAACTAGGAATGGAATCATCATAAGACCTAGCTATCCAACTCCTTGCTATGTATCAAGATACAAATCAGCACACTACAGGGATAGAGCCACATCAATGTTTATAGCAGCACAATTCACAGTAGTCAAGCTATAGAACCAGCCTAGATGTCCATCAACAGATGAATAAAAAAGATGAATAAAGAAACTGTGGTATATGTACCCAATGGAGTTTTATTCAGTTATAAAGAAGAATTAAATTATGATATTTGTTGGTAAATGGATGGAAATAGAGAACATCAGGCTAAGTGAAATAAGTCAGACCCAGAAAGTTAAGATTGAATACTTTCTTTCATATGCAGAGAGGCTAGAGCAAAATCAGGGGGAAAAAAGAAGAGGGGAATCCCATGAAAATAGAAGAATGAACATGGAATAGAGGATGGGAATTGATGGGGAGGGAAGAGGAAAAGAGAGGAATGATGGAATGAACCTGATCAAACTTTCCTGTGTACATATATGAATACGCTACAGTGAATTTTGCCTTTATGTATATCCATATGCACTAATTCCTAAAAATATAAATAAATAAATAAATAAATAAATACCAGAAAGTTCAGTAAAGGAAAGGAAATGAGTGGGGGTGGGGGTAGAAAAAGAAAAAGTTCTAGGGACTGAATTGGAGCAAATTATATTTCATATTTTTATAATTATATCAAAATTAACCTAAATATTTTATATAACTACCATGCACTAATTAAAAAAATGAATAAATAAATTATTAACCAAAGAAAAAAAAGGTAAAGTCTGCAATCGTTGCATTCTAGCGACCATGGAATGAACTAAGAATTAGGGGTGTCCAGGATTCAGGAACGGTCTTAGTGTCAGTCTTCCGCAATAGGTTGACCTTGAGGGGAATGACAGTTAGTACTTATTGAAGTAAAGACAAAGAAAATGAATTGCTGAGACATTATGCCAGAAGAACAAAGGCAAAAATGCATGCAGTTTCATGTTTAATTCCTGAACTTACATGTATTATGGATGCCTGGAAGGTCGAATTCAAGGAGGAATTCTGCAGAGCTGGGCAAGAGAGACCATTGAGGCCTAATTATTGGGTCCAATGCACCAGATTCCAGAGTTTGAACTTTGACTTCTGGTGATTCTTAATGTGTTTCTGATTAAATACCACACATTTTAGGTATTTGAGAGTGGAATTTTATTTTAGGTAATTGTTGATTTTATATGTTTCTACAAAATTTATACTGTACTTCTGTACTGTAAATTTTTAAATAGCCAAATGACTTAAAACAATAAAAGATAAACACCTGTCTGCATTTCCGTTTTCCAGAGGTCACTGTTAGCAGTTCTGTTTTTCTCAAATTTTCCTGTATGTCTGAATAAGAGTCTGTATGTTTATTTATCTGTCTACATATCTATTATTATTATGTAGGATCATGCTTACTGTTAGCTCTACAATATTTTTTACTTATTTTATTAGGAGGTACCTGGATTTATCCCTCCTTGTACCTCATTCCCTTTTAAAGATGTCAGTAATAAATTCTATGATTATACACCATCTTGTAATAATTTATCCCACCTCTTAAGATGAATACTTTGTTTCTACTCTTGCTATTTAAAACTATTTTAATAGTTTTTCGAATGCATTAGATCACATCTATAAATGAATGTAGGTTTTATACAGAGCAAATTCCTAACTTTGGCAGGACTGAGCTGAAAGTTATACTCAATTGAAAATGTATAGATTGAAACAGTGTGTAATTGCTAAGTAGTTGCGATAATTTTTACTCAGTTATTTCAGACTATAAATAAAACTGTTATCTAGTTCTGATCTAAAATAAGAATATGGTATAATACAAAATAGGAAATGGGATTTTATAGCACTTTTGTGCTTAACAGATGTTTTCATACACGTTAATACAGTGCAATTAAAATCAAAACTATTATGATACAATAAGGTATCTGAGCAAAGTACCAAGGGTCTCTGTGTCTCAGCTTCCTCTCTAAGGTGGAGATAAGAATAGCCCTGCATTGTGGTGTTTAATGAAGAATAAATGATTTCTTTAGTAAAGCACTTGAAACACCACCTGAAACACAGTGAACACCCCGTGTGTGTGTGTGTGTGTGTGTGTGTTATTAGGTTGAAGTAAATAATATCAAACAATGTACTTAACGATTCAATAAGCTATATCTTTCCATTTTCCTTATTTCTGAAATGTTAATATTGCATACTTTGCATTTTCATAGTATTTGGCTTTCTCAAAAACCTCCTGGGTTTTCAACATGCCCTTTTAATAATGCATTCCTCTCATATTCAGTGTTGCTGTCCTGTAAGTATTTGGTGTTGTAGTAACACTATTTCCTTATGAAAACTCATTTAATATTAATTTACTTATATTCAGAATGAAATAACTGTAATTTTTAACTATAATTCTTTCCATAATTATATGGTAGTGGGTAGGAGCAATTTATTTTTCTTTCTTCTCAAGGGTTTAAGTAAAATGGGAAGAAAGATAGTATTCTGCATCTAGAGATTGCTCCTCCCTCTTCTTTTGACTTATCAATAGCAAATATCTGCTTTAGACTGATAATTTTAGACTAAATCAATGTTTCAATTACAATGGCCTTGGTTATTTCCACATCTGACAAAAACCACATTTCCACACCAGCCATGTAAATTGAAATATAAAATTTGTGGAATTCAAATAAACATTCCTATAAAATGTTAAGGAATGTTCATTTACCAAAGTCATTTTCAGGGTAAAAACTTTACTAAAAATAGTAATTTTAGAAATATAAGTTGAATGGATTGTTCACCCCAGATGCTGAACTCAGTCAAACATTTCTGGTTCAGATCATAAATCAATAGGCTCATTTTCTCATGGAACCTATCTCTTGAATTCTAAACTATTTCCTGAAGGGAAAAATTAAAAGTCAGATTGTAACTATTTATGTATCAGATGTGAAAGTGATAAAGGAAGAGTTATTCAATAAATTACATGTTATACTCATAGAAATGAATGGTTAAAAGCCAAAATCCTCTGGTCCATGAATGGTTTATGAAGAAGAGAAATAAAAAAGCCCACTAGGTGTTTTACTATCTGACTGGTATAAATGACATGCCAATTACTCTACACCCTATAATCCTCCACTGGCATAATGATGCATTGACCCTTCAGAGTAGAAACTACATTATTTGAAGGTTACAGCTTCATCTTAGAAACAACAGAGAACACTAAGAACACTTCAATAGGCATTATTGCTTAAATTTTGCACAAAGAACAACATATCAATCGTAATAGGTGAGATTACATTTCAGAAAAATGTTTAAAGTATACTCTAGGCAAAAATCTTCTATGCAACTTCTTAATTCATTGTATTCAATGAATTAAGTCTTTTCACATCAGTGCTATCTGAAAAATTTCCCTAAGGAACTATTTTTTGATAAATAATAAGAAAAGACACAATATTTTCAACAATATTAATTTAGCAGCAAAAAACAACAGCTTTAAGTACCTCCCCAATTGATAGAATTACAATACCAGATGTTTTCCTATTTTGTGTGTCTCTCGAAAGGAACTACACTATATACCATAAGCCTTAGTGTGGAAGGGCAGGATTAACCTAAAAATAAAATATCAACAATATAAGCTCTCAGCTCAATTTGCTATTGCAACCAGGAAAATGAAGAAGAAAATTCTGTAAATTAGACCCTTTTAATCAAATTGCTGAAAATTTGTAGGCTTCCTGAAATTCACAAATGTCTGCCCTTCCAGAAAAATGAACAACATAAAGATGTGATGCCAAAGGACTTATATTAGTTAGGGTACTCCACAGAAATATAATCAACAGAAGAGAGACAGGGACAGAGAGACAAAGACTGATCAGAGAGACAAAGACAGAGTGACAAATCCTGTGAATTGACTCACAGGATTCTGGAAGCTGAAAAGTCCTATGATATGCTATCTGCAAGCCAGACAACTAGGAAACTGGTGGTGGTGTAAATCAGTCTGCCTAAAGGTCTGACCACCTGGGGATGGGAAGATTCTGGTTTAAGTCCTGGAGTCCAAAGCCCTGAGGCCAGACCTTTAATGTCTGAGGTCATGGTGAGATGGATGCTTCAATTCAAGTGGAAAGAGCACTTTCTTCTCCTTTGGGTTCTACTTGTATCCCCAACAGAATGGATGATGTCCACTCTATGGCATCACCTTTGGAAGATGTCAGGTAAGTATGATCTTCTCCAGCCTACTCACTCAAATGCTCATCTCTTCTTAGACATTTTCATAGAAACATCCAAAAATAATTACTAGCTATCTAGCCATCCCTTAACTCTATCAAGTTGGCACACAAAATAACCATTACAAAAATTATAATTTTTCTTTTAATTATATTACATATCATCAAACTTAAAATACTGGATAAATTAGGGCTGATTTTGAATCATGCTAAATACCTTCATGAAAATTTGTCTTTATTAAAATTTAATTGTTCAAAGTTTAAATATTTGGATGAACTTTTCAGAATACAAAGGAGTCTAATAAACTTTGTATAAAGAAAATATTTTTTTTCCTTTTAATTTCTCATACTAGGAAAACTGCTTCTCCTATAAAGACATAAATTGGACTATGACAATTTTCTAAATTTACATTAAAATGATACTATCAGCAGAGTTACAAGGAGAAAATATTTATAAATTATATATCTGATAAGGATTTGATATCTAGAATATATAAAGAATATTACATCTCAATAACAATAACAAAAATAACCCAATTAAAATGGAGACAGAATTTGAATAGACATTCATAATAAAAGACATCTAATGGCCAATCAGCACATGAAAAAACATTTAACGTGACTAATCATTAGGGAAATACAAATGAAATGCACAGTCAGATGCCATGTCATACATATCAACTGTTAACAAAAATTAGAAGATAATAAATGTTATCAAAAATGGGGAATAATTAGAACCCCTGCTGGTAAGAATATAAAATAGTATGACTACTATGGGAAATAGTATGGAGGTTCCTAATAAAGAGAATTAAAATTGGTATTAAATTGAAAATAATGTCACTGTGTAACCCAGCAATTCCACTTATAGGTATGTACCTAAAAGAGTTGAAAGCAAAAACTCAAAACAGATTTATGCACTCATATTCATTGCAGCAGAGCTATGAGAAACCCAAGGGTCCATCAACAGATGAACAGATAAACAAACTGCTATAAATACATACAATGGAAGATTGTTCAGCCTTTCAGAGTAACAGAATTGAACACATTCTATAACTCCATGGGTGGAATCTTCATGATATTATGCTAAATGAAATAAGCCAGTCACAAAAAGAACAATATTTATGATCCCACATACCCAAGGTATCCAGAATGATCTAATTCATAGAAACAGAGTAGAATGACAGAAGCAAGGGACTGGGGAAGGGAAATAAGGAGTTGTTCAACCAGTTAAGAATTTCAGTTTTGCAGGATGAAAAAAGTTCTGGAGGCAAATGTTGGTGATGGTTAATGAAGTGAATGAATTTAATACTACTGAACTGTACACTTAAAATGGTTAAAAAGTATGAACTTCACATTACATATATTTTACCACAATTAGTGTGTGCAGGCGGAGAGGGAGCATGTATAATTCAAGAAAATCTAAGTATTATGTTTTTAGTAATAAGGCATACTTTGCTCTTTAGATTAAATCTCCAAGTTTACATACCAGAATTAAGAAGACACATGGAACATAGGAAACAGACTGCTGTTGTTTACTTAAAAATGAAGAAGCTGTTGCTATTGTAAGATATGGTTATTTGGTTTATCTACTACTTTGGGATAAACTAGTAAAAGCTGAATAGAATTCCAAATTGAGTCTATTTCCAGTGTGAGAATATTAACAAGATAACCTCTTTCTTTTTATCTTGGACCCCAAAGAGATGCACCCAAGATATAAAGATAAACCAAATACACAAACCACCCATCCCCACCTTCATCACTATAAGGAAAAGCCGTCTTACCACTGAGCAGATCGAGACATCAAAATTTAAAATGATAACAAAATTCTCACTGGCGTAGATTCAAAAATCCTTTCATCTTACAGAGGATTTATATTGGTAGTGCCCACTAGATGCCTAGCAAAAGCAAAATCACATTATCTCTAGGGGAAGCCACTTTGACTGTAAACCTCAGAGAAATCAGCACCAATTTTAGAAGTAATAAATTCACAATCAAAATAATAAATTTTAAAATGATAAATTCACAATCAAAAGTAAGTAACCACACAAGAAAAAAGGATGCCATGCTTGAGAATTAGCAGAAAAAAAAGAAACAGACCTTTAATACTAAAATGTATGAGATACATACTAAAATGCAAAAGGGATTACTATGTAAAACATTTAAAAGACAATCTTAAATATACTGACAGAGATGAAGAAAGTTCCTACAATAAGAGATAGAACCCTACAGAAGAAAGATGGTTGAAACATACTGAGCTGGTATGGTGCCTGCTTCCAACATGCAGGGCAGAAAATCTCATAATTTGAAGAGCTTCAGTTACAACTACCACCTCTCGCCTCAGTAATTAGGGGGAAATTAACCATAGACTAAGCAAGGGTCTAGTCTTTCCTAACAATGCTAAAAAAAGCAAGACCCCCAAACCAGCAAACTTCTTACAACTAACTTGACCATATCCCCGAATAAAGCTCAAGAATATATAGGGCCATACATAGCAAGGTAAACTTCATGAGATCTGGCATTCAACAAAAACTTACCAGGAAGACACACAGGTGGGAAAATATGGCTCACAATGAGGAGAAAGATAACAGACAGGACAAAATAAGTAAACAAGGAGGTTAAAACTGCCAATATAACAGTATTCTAAACTTTCAAAGTGGTAGAAGAAACATTATACATTTAAACTACACATCGAAAAATAAAAAGCCCCAAACCAAACTTGCAGAGATACAATGTCTGAAATGAAAAATTGCCCTGGGTCATATTAAATCCAGATTATACAATGTGAAAGACAAGAAAAATGTTCTTGAAGAAGTAGCAATAAACAGTACCAAAAATAAAAATAATAAGAGTTTTTTTAAAAAAGTATTTGTATGTACACATAAACAAGATCCTCTTGAATTTAAGGACAACTTCAAGGAAGTAAAATATTTATAATTAGAAATCTCTTAAGAATAACCAGTAGATGTTAGGAGGGAGAGAAACCAAGAATACTTAAAATTTTATTTAAAATTATAAACCCATGGATTCAAGAAGCTCAACAAAGCCTATCAGAAAAAGGCACATAATAACATAATAACCACATTCCTCTTTTTTTTAACCACAGAAGAAATTTATTTGATTTTCTGTTATCTTTAGTACTTAAAGGGAGCTTTAAATAATTTTTAATGAAAGCCATGATCAATTGCAACTTTAACAATTCATTTATGAAAGATTAAATGATTATAGAGATTATAAATTTAAATGTTTATAATTCTTTGGTTTTTGTCATATTTGCTTGAGGAAATGATCATATTTGCTTAAAATCTGTTTTGCTTTGTTGTTTTTTTTTTCATTTATTTATTTTGTTTGGTGGGGGAGAGGGATACTGGGGATTGAACTCACTAAGCTACATTCCCTCTTTATTTTTTATTTTGAGACTGGCTTTTGCTAAATTTCTGAAGTTGGCCTTGAATTTGTAATCCTCCTGCCTCCTAAGCAGCTGGGATTACAGGCCTGTGCCACAGTACCTGACATAAAATCTGTTTTAATGTTGACCCCTTAAAAATATAATAACCATGGAAAGAGTGAAGACCTTGGAATTGTTTGGAACTTGGTTTTGTCAAGGTGAATGTCTTACTTTGTGTACATTTTTCTCTTCCTCATTAGTAGTACAAGAAGGTAATTACAGTTAAAGAGCCCCAGAACCATGAGAATTAAATTGACCTTAATAATAATATTGTGATTTTACCCACTTTGAAAGTATAGGGCATGACCTCCTTGGGTAAGGCCAAAGGGAAAAATATTCTTTTGAATATTTTCTCCTTGAAGAAAGTTTTCTTTAACAATAACAATAATAAATATCAAATTTTAAGGTAGCTTAACTCACATTCACTGAAGGGAGAAGGTTGAAATCTCTGAGAAATTGTTATATTCATGAATTATTTACATTTAACATGTGTTTACTGTGTAATCAATACTTACTAGTCAGATACTCTACTAGATGTAAGGAACAGGTGGATAAAAGATGCAGCCCTTAGGGTCACACCAAGAAGACAGGCATGTTAATAATCACATTTCCTAAAACCAGTGTTAAAGAAAATAATCTTAAAAGCCAGGAAAAGAAGGCACATTATAGAGAGGGGAGCAAAGATAAGGTTGAAAAGCAGATTTCTCATCCAAAATAATATGACCTGAAGATGGTGGAACAATATTTAAGGGCACTAAGAGATATACCATAGCAACCTATCATTGTTTATATTTTAAAATCTCTTAAAAATGAAAAAAATATAAATTTTCAGGCATATAAATATTGAAATTATTCATCACCAGCAGAAATTTATGTCTGTTAAAGGCATTCTCAGAAGAAAAGTGATATAAAGCAGAAATTTTAAAAAAATAGAGAAATCAATGAAGTAAAAATGTGATTTTTTTGAAATCAATAAAATTGATAAACCCACAGGCAGGAACATAAATAATGGGATCAATAATGAAACTGGAGACCCAACAACCTGGCAGCTAAGATCCTCTAGTGATCATATCACAACAGAAACCCCAAATTGAACAGCTATTCATGCACAAACTACCCTCACAAAGGCTATCCCCTGCGAGAAATCATGGTGTCTGCTTTTAGTACAACAAAATGAAAAGAGGTATCAAAGGAAGGAAGGAAAGAGATAACGGGGTTACCCCACCTCAATTCCAGGCAACTCAGCCAGGAGAGAGATGCTTCCTAGTTGTGATGTGAAGAGAGAATTAAGTTCAAGATTTAGACTTGCAACCCAGTTCCAGGCTTGGCACAGTGAAACTCAGTTCTGGGCAAAACCCCATGACACCTGCAACTAAACCTCTGGAACTGCTTGAGCCAGGAGAATGACTCCTCCTCCAACCTTGGGTAAACAGATGGAGCCAAAATTCTGCTCACTGGGAACAGGGCACAAAAGCTCACTAGCAAAGGGTTTTGTTTTAGAACCAAGTGGCAGGTCTACCTACCAGTAGAAACCAAAGGACCTGTAATGTAACATATGCCAGAGACCTGTGTGCCTGGGGGACAGATCAAATTTTTGACCCAAGGCTGTACAGGCCATGTAGCAGTGAGATTCAGATGCCACCCAGTTTGTTAGTCTTGGAAGTGACTGTCTCCACCACCCTGCCCCCGCAGTCAGCTTCTGTGAGGCCAGTGCTCACAGATAGAGCTGGCCTTTAGAATTGCCCCTTTAGGAGGCAAAGACCAGTGTCTGGTAAAGAGACAGAACATATTAAGCCTAGATTGGAGGTTGGAGGAGGAGTAAGCTACACAGCCAATGCAGTACCAGGGGTGATTTAGTCTACAAGTACTGCATGGGCAGTAGTGGTCATAGGACTATGCCCAGGACTGGGTTTCACTGTGGCAGGCCTGGTACTGGGTTACAAGTCGAAGTTGGACAGACTCATGTTTTGGCCTGCAATCACTACCAGCAGAGGACTTGGTGCATCCCTGAGATTGAGAAGGATCCTATGGCTATGAGACTCAGGCATGCCCCAGCTTAGCATCTACCTAAGTAGCCAAGAGACTACCTTCACCAGCACTACCTCAACCTCAGGCAGCATAATGTGGTATGAGAGCCATTTACTGAGGGGTAGGAAAGTAAGAGCACAAAACTTTGCCCTGGAACTTAGTATTGGGATGGTGAAACTTAACACTGGGCAGATACTAATATTCACTATTCCCAGGCATGCCTGTGAGTGAAACCTCTAGACCAGCTTCAGTGACAATTTCATAGGCCCAGTCGATTAGACTACTTCAGCTACCATCACCTGTGGGTGACTACAGTGGTCTTAAGCCATGAGTCTACTTCAGCAATAGGCAGCTGATTACAGCGTGGGCCTTGGTCTTCCCCGCAGTGTTGTGCTGGTAGCAAGCTGTGAGCTCAGGATATGACTCAGCTTGGTGGTATTGAAGCCCAAAGTGTAACATGAGCCTGGGGCTGCTTCATCTTCAGTGACTCTACCCAGAGCTGAACTAAATCCTGCGATTCATGGCCACAAGCCTGTATCTGTGGATGAGGCATCTGGGCCTATACTGGCCCCAGGGAGGCCTGTGGGAATAGACTACTCTTTCTAGAAATTCTCTTGGTTCTTTCTGAACAGCACACCAACGATGTATTTGGAACAAACCTGGATTGAAATGGATTATAGACTTTAATGTAAGACCTAAAACTATTAACTACTAGAAGAAAACAGGGGAAATTCTTTGGGACTTTGCAATTGACAAGGACTTTTTGAACAACCTATATATTGTGAGAGAATATTTACAAATAGATTTGACAAGGGGTTAATATTCAGCATATATAAGAAACTCCAAAAGCTCAATAAAAGAAATAAATAACCTAATTAAAAATAGGCAATGAATCTAAATAGACGTTTTTCAAAATAAGACATGCAAATGACCAACAAGTACATGAAAAAAAAATGCTTAACATCACTAATGATCATGGAAATGCAAACCATAACCATAGTAAGATATCATCTACCTTCAGTAAAAATAAATAGTATACAAAAAACTAATGGTAACAAGTGCTGGCAAGGATACGAAGAAAAGGGAACTCTTACACAGCATTGGTGGGAATGTAAATTAGATCAGTCATTATGAAAAATTGCTTTGAGTTTTCTTAATATATTAAAAATATAATTACTATATGGTCCAACAATACCACTACTGGGCATATCCAAAGGAAAGGAAATATGTATATTAAAGAGAAATGTGCCTTTCCATGTTCTTTACAGCACTATTCACAATAGTCAAGAAATGGAAACAATGTAAGTGTCCATCAGCTGATGAATGGGTAAAGAAACTGTGATACACAGACACACAGAATACTATGCACTTGTGAAAAAAGAATGAAATTCTGTCATTTCAGGCAACAGGGATGGGATTGGTGTTCATCATGTTAAATGAAATAAGCCAGGCACAGAAAGAGAAGTACCTCATGATCTCACTAACATGTGAACTTTAAAAATATCTTTATTTCATAGAAGAATAGAATGGTAGTTACCAGATGCTGGAGAGAGTAAGATGGGGGAGAGACAGGGAGAGGTTGATCCAGGGGTACCACGTAACAAATAGATGTGAGTGAAAAGTTCTAGCATGCTATTGCACAGTAGGGTAGCTATAAAGAACAAAATTGTACTATATGTTTCAAAAGGTAGAATATAGAATTTGAATGTTTTTACCATAAATAGATGTCAAATGTTTGAGGCTATAAATATTTTTAGTATGGGGAAAAAAAGAATGAAAAAAAAAAACTGATGGGAGTGATATAGATATATCAACAATTATATTTCAATACCAGTTTCTCAATAATTAATAGGCAGAGAAATGATCACTAAGAATATAATCGATAACACAATACATTTTTAGACTTTGAAAAAAGTCAGAGAATGTTATTCCTATAAATCTAACAAGTTGAATTAAATGGACACATTTCTCCCACAAACTTTATTCAAGAAGAAATAGCCTGAATAACCAAGTTCAAGAAATTGAATTTATAGTTAATGATCTTCCTACAAGACGAAAAACAAAATCTCTAGACCCAGAGATCTTCAACATAATTGCTACCATAAAGTGAGAAATAATATTAATATTTACAATGTAAGTGTCCATCAGCTGATGAATGCGTAAAGAAACTGTGATACACAGACACACAGAATACTCTGCACTTGTGAAAAAAGAATAAAATAGGGGATACTATCCAACTCATTCGATGAATCTAGTGTTACTGATAGCAAAGCCAAAGGCATTACAGAAAATAAAATGAAACCTATAGCCACCATGAACATACATGAAAATATTTTTAAATTTCAACAAGTAGGATCCACCAGCACATGCAAAGATAATATATCATGTTCAAGTAGGGTTTATCCCAGAAATATAATATTGGCATATCCCTTAATGAATCAACATCATTAACTATTAATACAGTTAAAAAGAAAACTATATTATCCCCTCTACAGATGAAGAAATTTTTTTTTAAATTCAATATCTATTCCTAATGAAAACTCAGAATACTACAGTTGGTAGGAATTTCCTCAGTTAGATAAAGGCAATCTATAAAAATTTACAGCTCACAATAATATTTGCTGAAGACCAGATGCTTTCCTCCAAAGGTCAGGAACAAGGCAGAAATGTCTACTCTCAATTTTTCAATTCAATAGTGTGTTAGAGGTAATGTTGTATTGCTCTTTTCAGTGCAGTAGAATCACAAATAAATAAGTAAAATGATGTAGTTTGGAATGGAAGAGTGAAATTTTCTATTTAGGAATTTTCTATTGATAGAATCGATTGTCCACTTGGAAAATCTTTTTGAATCAACTGAAATATTACTGGAATGAATAAATCAATTTAGCAAGTTTATATGATACAAAATCAACTTATAAATATCAGTTGCATTTCCACATATGAGTGGAGTCTACAGACCTCATATGTACATTAGTGGTGAATAATCCGAACTTGAAAACAAAATATCTTTTACAATAGCCTAAATAATATGAAATGTAATTGAGCTAAATCTGATATAATGTATATAAGAAACAAAAGTTGATAAGAACATAGATGTAAAACTACCCAATTAACAGTCTTAACACCCTATAGTCACAGATAGAACACTGTTCAGAGACTACAGAGCAGAACTCTCTTGAAATACCCTGGAAATCCACAACATGCAGCAACCTATATCCTAGTCAAAGGAAGAGTCTCCAAGGAATTGGTACCACTTCGTGGATATTCTCAAACTATAATATGATTAAGGTAGAAATCAAATAATGTAACTAGAGAAATACCCAAATGATCCGTAGGTCAAAAAGGTAATGGTGATAGGAAATATACTGAAATAATGACATGAAAAGACTGTCTACCAAACCTTATTATTAACTCCTTGCTGGTCTCTTGGTCCTCCATGTAATTCTATTAATTGGTGTTCAGAACTTGGATTCCCAGGGATAATAAAGAGAAAAAAAAAATGTGTGGAGTATGATTACTTGAAGATGCCATCTCTGAAGAAGAATAGTCCCTATGTATTAGGCCCTGGCCTTCTCCTATTTCTAATCCTGGGTCTCTGCCTCAGATTAATTCTATTAACATTTGTTATGTTCTGCTAATAAATTCTTTTTAAAATTTAACTATGGTTTATCCTTAGTCCTGACATCAAAGAAGTCAAACTAATGTATGTTCTCATTTATGCATCTGAGATAACTATCTATGGAATTCCTTTGTTTCCTCTGACAGTTCTGTTTCTCTGGTTGCATTGTTTCTCTTATAAAATGTATCACCTCTATTCCATGTTTATTTTCCTGAAGTAATTAGGAATCATAGAATTTTATATTCTTTCAAGGATGAGATATCTGTTTACTATACCTTCCTCCATTATTACACAAAAGGGGTGGAGTTTGGTGCCAGGAACAACCCTAATGCCATTAGTTCATCTTCCAGTCATTAGGATTCCTCATTTTTCCTCTCTAGGAGATTCCAATACTCATTGTTTCTATGTGATAGTAAATCACTTTGCAACCACCATTTGACTCAAGCACGTATTGAAGAAAAGTGGGTGGGGCTATTGTGAATAAAGAGGAAAAAAAGCACATTACCATCTTCCCTGAACTGAACTCTTTAAACCACCGCAAATATTACCCTTACCCCTTTCCCTTTCCTCTCTTTTGTCTCTGAACTTGACTCAGTTACAGAATTTTCTTTCTCTTGCCTTTTTCAAGAATTCAGTAGAGTGTGTTCTGCTGATCTTGTACCATCTTGTGCACTGCTTCTGAAAAATTTCTCAAATAATATTGATTTTGTTTTCCTGTGTTTCCACATTATTGTGGATTAATTCTATTAATTCTATTTAAAAGGACCTTTCCTTGTCTGAGACAAGGAAAGGTACTCAGTCCACATAAATGAATGACAGCTTACAAGGGTCCAGAGATCTAAGAGTCAATGAAATGTAGTGGTCTGGAGAGATGCCTGGGATAGATGTAGGAGCTCAGTATCATCAACATGCAAACGGAAGTTAAACAATGGGAATGCACTTGAGTGATTATGCAGAGGTTGGAAAATGTTAGGTATTGAACCTGAGCATTAATATTTAATACATAAAAAAGGAAGGAAGAAATTGAAGACTTAAGGGAAGGAGTGTAAGGAAGAGCAGTCCTACGAAAGAGGTTGTGCCTACAATCTAAACTTTAAGGCTTTACTATTCACTTTATCTTTCAGCTAATTTTATTCTGCTTAAAAATGTATCTGTACAAAGAAAAGTCCATTTAACTCCAACATTTTCTAATTTATCATCTGTCTGTAAACTAATTTTGTTTTCTCTGGCAATAAGCCTATTTTCATAACCCAGAACAATGTAATATTTTATTGGTTAGATGGTCAATAATGGTGATAATGATCAGATCATCAGGGTCATGATGCTGGCAAATCCTCAAAATATATCCTGACTAGTATAATATTTCTTACTTGTAGCTCTCTGCCTGTCCTTTGCATCCAACCAGAATATGAAGTTTAAGAAATAGTGAATCAGACTTGCATTTTTTAGTTAACGTGAAAATACTTAAAACTTTTAAGTCCAGGTGGTTAAGAATCATTCCCACTAGTCACAAACAACCTCACACGTCTTGCAAGAATGATCCGTCATGTCTCTTGCTAACTTTATCAGCAAAGTTGCATTTTACATAGGAACTCAGAAATTATTTTGATTCAAAGTATGAGATCTATACGGAATAATAAATATTTCCACCAATTTAACTGTATTAGAGGCTATTTTGAGAGTTCATTGTGACTAATTTCTTTTTTAGGTACCCAGGTAACTAAAAAAATCAATAGTTTTCTATACTTCACAGTATCCTGTGGCTATGTATGTGTGACTAAAACTGCCTTCCATGAAAGACCTTCATTAATTGCCTATTGTATGTTTGCACTATGCACTTGTGATACCAAAGTAAAACATTTGTACTGAAAGATTTTGTATCTTTACTTCTCTTTCTTCATTCTTCGTTTGTTTTATGTTTAGTTATAGGTAGACACAAGATCTTTATCTTATTTATTTATTTACTTTTTATGTGGTGCTGAAGATTGAACCCAGTGCCTCATGCATGCAAAGTGAGTGCTCTACCTCTGAGCCATAACCCCAGCCCAATCTTGTGTGTTTTAAAGACATGATTATTGAGTTTGAAAAATAATTCAGGCAAAAAAAAAATGTAAATTTAAGCTGGATAAAAATATTTGTCAATATCCTTCTCAAGATTTATGTATAAATTACTCAATTTTATCTATATAAACATAAGTTTTAAATATAGGAAACTACCAACATACAAATGGATTGTTTTTTCTAATTTCATCCACGTGAGTGTTATTTTAAACTTCAAGTCTTCCTTATAGAAACAATTGTGTAAATATAAATAACTCCCTAAGGTTTTGCCATGGTTTGAATATGGATGGTGTCTCCCAAAGGCCTATGTTTTAAATTCTTAGTCCTCAGGGTGGTGCTATTGGGAGGTCTTGATGTAATGCCATCAAAGGGGATTGTGAGACCCTCTTCTTCTATTTCTGCTCTCTGGCTCAGTCTGTGGGCACTTTGGTCTCATATGCACTCTGACTATTTTCATTCAGTGCCCTCACAAGAGATCCAAAGCAATGACGCTACCTGATCTTGGACTGGAAAATCCATAACCATGAGGCAAATAATCATTTTTTTCATTATAAATAAATTACCTTAGGTATTTTATTACAGTAATATGAAGCAGCCTTACTGTCAGCTTCAAATATATCAAATATATCTTCATTATTTTTTCAATCTTGGAAGAAACCCATTAAGAGTTTATGTAGGTGTCGTGGTTTTACTTATCATCAAAATCAGACTCAGAGGTATTGTGACTTGTTCAAGGTAATGTGCACAGGGAAGTTCCCTAGGAGGCCTTGGGTTAAGTCATTTCTCCCTCCTTTTTTGTTTATTGTTCTCCAGAATGACTGCAGAATGTGCTGGAAATTCAACATCCTGAGACAAGGAGGAACTGTTTAGAATAGCATATGCTCTATTCCTTTCTTCTCCAGGAACAGGATGTTCTTCAATGTTTCCCCAGGGGTATAAACTCAGGGTGGCTACTTTCCATGGTCTTTTAGCTGCAGTATGAGTGCCACTCCAACCATCCTGGGCAATATTTCCTGAGCCATGAGAGTCAGCTTGCAATGAATCCCAGTCTTCTGTTGCCCCTTGCTGCCTATCTGTAAGTAATAAATCTGTTTTAATACTTCCTTGTGTGTGGGTAGTCTATCTTGCTGAACTCAGACAAGTTGGTAGCCAGTTTATAGCAAATCTGCTTCACAATGTGATCAGGGAATAGACTAGTACTAGGCAACATCAAAGTAAGAACAGGGGATTTAGGACTGCTAGATTAGTACTTATGCCACTGCAATATGTTATCTCGTAAATGTTGATGGAGTGTAGGCTCTTTTTAGAAAGAATTGAACAATTTTCTTGGAATGATTTCAATGGCAGTAGGTAAGTTGAACAAAATAGATCAGAAAGAATATCTGATACACAGTTCTAAACAAAACAACAACAACAACAACAAAAAAAAAAAAAAAACAGGTGCTTGCAGAAAAGTGGATGAATATAAGGAAGGTGATGAAGATTTGTAAAAGTTTAGTGGTCAACTTCAGGAAATATTCCAAATCTAGGAGAGATGGTAATATGGAGGTGCCATTCTATTTCTTTAATATGAATCTTACTTAAAATATGAGGTTATTCTTTTATTTTCCTTAATACTGACATCAATAAATTGTGACCAGGTAGGATCTGTTATATATCTAGAAGAGAATGAAAGAAAGAAAGGGAAAATGGAGAGAGGATTTCTCAAGGTTAATATGAGAGGGAAAGGCAGAGAGGGATACATTCACAAAGGAACCTGCTGATATCAACTGAGTGGACGTTTGAGGGAAGGAAAAATAAGCAAAAGCAAGGATGGTGAAGTATGCAAAGGAACACAGAAGATGAAGATAAGACATGGGTTCCATCTCCTCTTCCCTTCTCTGAAGGACGGGTGACCACCATATAGCATGCTGGCCCAGAAATGGCCCCATAACCTTCACCTTCTGGTTCCAGCCTTTGTGTGATCTCTCCTTCAGTGTGGGCTGGATTTAGTGAGTTGTATCTAGTAAATAGAATGTGGCAGAATAAAGGGATCCCACTTAGAAAATTAGGTTAAATGTATCCTTGGTTTTTCTTCTTGGATACCAGCCTTTGACCTTTCATGGTACACCCTCCAAGTGTCTCATCTCTCTTTCTCAGTCTCTCTAATTCTCTTCTCTCTCTTCCTCTCTTGTCCTGTTTTATTACTTGCCCTGAGGGAATCAGTCTTCCATGTTGTAAACAACTTCATTCAGGGGTCTACATTGCAAAAGCTGGAGTCATAAGTCTAATAGCTTACAAGAAACAAAATCTTGCCAATAACCAAATGAATGAATTATTCAGTCTTGAGACTACTATACTCCTGGCCTGTTTTACCATTCTAAAATGAAATTAATAGATAATCCATCTACATACAAAATTTTTCAAAATATAATAAAATTGTTCTAACTACAAATGAGAAATAAAAATCAAGTAATGTAATATGCATCTCAAGATGTAAACACTCTTGCATGGCTACATTTGAAGACATATTGAAGCAGCCCAATATATGACTCTATGTACAACTTCAAATTCAGAATGCTCTAGCTATGTTCTATCCTCAAATACTACAAGCAATGTTCCTGTAGGTCATTTGAATTTCAAAGATGAAAACTCTTGGTATAATAAGGACGAACTTCAACTTCCTGTGAAATACACAGTGACTATATCCCTGGAAGATAATTATGGCATTATATTGATTTTTAAAATTTTTTCTTTGTAAATAGGTTATCATTTGTTAATTTCATTTCAGAATTGTAAAGCAGGCATAAAGAAGTAATTATTATAAACAGAGAACATTAAGTCTAATAGGACTGAGCACTGATCTAGAGAATCTTAAAAAGAGGACATTAACTCTAATGGAACTGATCACTGGTCTAGAGAAAAATGTTAAATCTAAAGGGAATATTGAATCAACCTGGTGGATATTAAAAAAAAAAAAAAGGCTCGGCAAGTCTGTTAAAAGTGGGGCGAATCTAGCTTTTTAAGTTGTACTTTTACAACTTAAAGAATTCCTGGCCAGCAACCCATGTTTCCTCTTACCCTAAACATTGTAGCCTTTGCACCTTGTAAGATACTGATTCCCTGAAATCTTCTACCTTACAACTCCATTGTCCTTCAATGCTTTTCTTTATTTTAATTAGTCAAGCTCTATTTCATTTTATAATAAATTTTACTCCTGCTTTCTCTCTTCGTATCTACCAGACAATTTAGCAATCCATAGTCAAACTAAAAAGGAGCTATGTGACATTAATCCTTAAGAAATGTTGGAGGATTTCTAACAAGGGTCAAATCTGATCTGAGGATTAAATTTAGCCCATTTTTGGATGGTAATATGGCAGTATACTTTAGAATTGTAACAGTATTGGCTTTGAGACAGTTGTATAGAATTCAATACTTTTTTTTTCTTTTTCTCTTTCTTTCTTTACTTTGCAATACTGGAAGGAACTCAGGGACACTCTACAAATAAGCTACGTCCCAGGCCATCTTATCTATGATTTTGAGACAGGATCTCACTGTTGCCCAGGCTGGCTTTGATCTAGTGATCCAATCCTCCTGTATCAGCCTCCTGAGTTGCTAGAATACCAGGCATGTATCACCATGCCCAGCTAAAATTCACTACTGAAATGGATGTTTTCTCTTTAATTTTTATCTTATGATTTTCATGGTTTATGAATGTCACTGCCTATAGTACTATACATTATCAAGCAATGAAGAACATACATGTCTTCCAACAATCTTATAGTCATTACTAAATTAAGAAGTTGTAATCTACACAACAGTGCTCACAGCATAACTAAAATGTTCAAAGAATATTTGTCTGTTTTATGGGAAAAAAAGGAAGGAAAGAGAGGGAAGGAAAACTGGGAAGGGAAGAAGATGTGGTATTTAATGCAAGGGCAATTGTTTTGAAAGCATGATGACTCTGATGGTTTTCAGCTGGTCAATATTGCTGAATAGTGAAAACCCTGGGTCTCTGCAGAAAAGCCTCCTAGTTTTTACAACCATATTGCTTAATGTAACATTCCATAACTCAAACTTGTAAAATGTACACCCTGCATTCAAAGGCAGAAAAATCAAAGCCATCTTTTATTACACACCATTGGCTCTCCAGCATAATAACACCTTGCATTCTCTTTTTTGCTTTTAGGCTACTTTTTCTTGCCTGCAGCTCTTTTGAAAGACAAAAACATTGAACTTGCTTCTTCACATTGTACTGCTCCATATGTACATAGGTCATTAAGATTTTTTTCAATGATAGTCATAATGAATGTGGTATTCATGTGACTCTTTGTGAGTGCTATCCCTGTACTTGTAGTTGTGAAACTGCTTACAGAATAAGTATCAGCAGTTCATTTGCTCATTTCTAGCTAAGCTCCTATAACAGCCTCCAGAGCAATCATCATGAACTTCGTTCAAGCCCTTACTCTATCCCTTTCCTTCTCAATATTAGCAAATATTTTATTCACTAATGCATTCTTAATGCCTCATACTTAATAAATGTTCAATAAAAAATTTCTGAATCAATTAAAGATCAAATTATTCTCAAACTTCTTGACAAATGGTTCAAAGAGCTTGAAAATTACTCCAAAATATTTTTCTACTTTCATCTCTTGCTATTTCAAATGATGTATCCTCCTTTCCATTTAAATTGAGCATACTCTGAGCTCTGCATCTGTGTCTTCATTGATTTGTCATTGGAAGAATTTTCTCTTTCCCTCTGCCTATTAAGCTCTATGCAGAGGATTCCTAAGACTTAGGATTTAACTCTATGCCCAGGTCTTCACTTGAATTCTAATTTTAATGTGTTACACAACTATGTTAATGATTGATATTACCTACCTATTCTTCAAGGCTCATTTGAAATGTCTTCCTTCATTATCACCATTAATGGGGGAAGCACTCCTTTCTTTACCCTGCCCAGAGCCCCAGGAGATCTTTGTCCCCTTAATCCTCTATGACTGGAACTTTGTCCCCTGAACTCAGGTTGCCTCCAGGACAATGCCTTCCATTTGAATAGCACCAAAGTCTTCCCTGAAAGGGGCTGGATTTGGTTCAGCTGGCCATTAGAACAAAAGCTGTGGGAGAGATCAGGTGCTAGAGTTTGCACAGTTACCTTTAGTTCTAGAGGAGAAATGAAGAACATGTGTAATCTCCATCTGGAGTTTCAGCTCATGCTCTTCCAATGAACA
This sequence comes from Marmota marmota marmota, assembly GCF_001458135.2. Classification (NCBI taxonomy): domain Eukaryota; kingdom Metazoa; phylum Chordata; class Mammalia; order Rodentia; family Sciuridae; genus Marmota; species Marmota marmota. The sequence goes on from NW_026000242.1 coordinate 18,903,338, forward strand.
CTGTGAGGGATGGATGGATTGGAGCAGATCAATCACACCCATCAGGTGGGAGAAGAGGAAGTCAGTACCCTGGGATGACGTAGTCAGTGTGTAAGGAAAGTCTAAAACTCAACATCACCTCATCTAAGAAACTGAAAAGCAGAGTCAGATACAAGGAGAAAAAAGAACCCAACACCTGGTTACCAAACCCAGTGAGAAGCCTAAGGCAAGAAAACAAGGTAAAAGGAGTGAAGAGACAGAAGGTTGCTGAGGGAAGAGTGCTGGCAGAGACAGAAGGACATGTAGACAAAACCGTTTTGAGCAGTTGGTGGCACATAGTTTTATATGACAATAACAATAATAATGTACTTTTTACTGCCCAGATAGCATGGGTCAGGACAGTATATGAGATCCAGGAGGCTGGTTAGAGAGGCAGTGTTCTTAATAAAATGCAAATAAAAACACTAAGGTAATCAGTCCAAACAAATGACTATTAGGAAGGCCTTTGGGGCATTCAATAAAAAGTCTGAAGAGAGAAAATCAGATAGGAATAAAGACCAGAGTTATAAGCTGAGCATTCAAGGCGGAGCCGGGGTAATTGCACCAAGGTGAGTGAAAAGCAGTTGCCTTTTTACTGTATGTGGTTCTTGTAGTTGGCACCTGGGGAGGGCCTGGGAATTAACCTTTGTGTCTAAGATTAACTCCACCCAGCAAAACTTTCTCCAGATTTTGTAACAATTTCTATCTTAGAAATGGATCCTGGTGCCTGAACCTTGTCCTAGAAATTACTTTAATTCCTGTGAGGAAAACAGTTGACAAGAGTTCTGGACTATGCACTTTCATGAATCTAATATTTAATCTAATGCTTAATCTGAACTTTGAAATCAAAAAAGGAAAAAGTATAGCTTTGGTGGAAAAGGTAAGGGATGTAAAGACAGTGAAAATTGGAAGAGAGAGGAATTGTCACTCTAATTTGAAGAGTGGCAGGAGGAGATGATGCTGGACACATAGGAGCATAGCAGAAGTGGTTTGAGTTGGGAACTGGAACCCCAGCAATGGATAACAAAATCTGGACCCTTAGGAACAGCTGAAGCATTGAGGAAAGGCTCCACCCACAGTACTAGAGAATCAAGTTGTGAGCCCAAGTGCTCCAGCAGCCATGAGCCAATATCGGGTCAGGTTCAGGGTTTTCTTTTGGTTGTGAGTGGGATCATGGGTTACATCTCACCTGAAGCACTATTCCAGTTGATAAGCAAGTGGGGTTGAACATTTTTAAGAATTCTAGTTCTGATTCACAATGGATTTATAATCCCAGATCTGCCACCTTTTAACTGTGTAAAAGAAGTTGGGAACTGTGTGACTTGGGAGATCATGGTTTTAGACTGAAGTTTGTCTTTCTGTCTCACATTCATTCTCATTCTTATCCACATATTGGTGGTGTTAGCATTTGAACTTGAAGGTAATCAAACTGCATTTCTTAGAAAATGTTCTTTAGCCCAGCCACTTCCTAAGCCAGTTCCACTGTTTGGGGATCACATTCAGATGACATCTCTTCACAGGAAATGGCATCTCTCGTGGAACTTTGCATTTCTTCTGTCAAACAGTTTTACTTCTCCAAATTATAACCAAATGACAAAGCAATCACAAGCTAGAAATATATGTGTGCATGATTTTTGTTTTTGTTTTTCCAAATCAGCCCATAGCGTTGGTGGTATAGTGGTGAGCATAGCTGCCTTCCAAATAAGCCCATATGATTCATCTCTGTTGAATAATACCTTTGCTCCTCAGAAATGTGTTCATTCTCAAACGTCACCATGACAAAAACAAGGGAATTATCTGCTACACACTCAAAAAAAAAAAAAAAAAAAAAACAAGAGCATTCTAGTTACCCATCCCAGAGGCCCTATATCCCCACAGTCCTCCACGTTGTGACATGCCTTATAACCATGCTTTAGAAAAATGCACATGGTTTTTAGACTTGATTTCCAACACTCATCTTTTCAGGTCATGGCCTAATGACCTCGGACAAGTCAACACCTCTCTAAATTCCAACATCTTTATTCATATAACATAGATATTAATATCGACCTTGTGGAGTGGTTATGAAGGCTGAGGTATATTGCTCATTCAATGGCAAGCACCTAAAACACCCTTCCCTGCTCTTTCACACAGAGTAGACAGTCATCACAAAGATTCATTTTGTTTCCTGATCCAAACAGCCTACTCTACTAACCTGAAATTTCAAAGACAGAAAATTCTGTAAAAAAGGTAATTCATTAAGGCAAATCATCTATTGACTACTGATTTAGAATGACTATCTCCAAATGTTCCTGGTTGGACAAATAAACAGAAAGTACTTCCCTACAAAACAAAATGTTCTATGTATGTTTTGATAGAGGGAAGGTGTAGAGAGTTCCGCTTTAGGAACACTGCCCAGGAAGAGGGTTAGGGACAGTTTTCAAAGTCACCCTGAGCAACCACAGAACAGCAACAGTAAGCCCTAGGGAGAGGTAGAAGAGGTTCTAGCAAAAGGACAAGCATCTCAAAAAGAAGTGTGAGAGAATCAGAGATAAATTTCCTGCAAGAAGAGGGCCTTTTAGAGAAATGTCGTAAGAAAAAATTCAGGTTAAATATTTATGTGTTTTCCCAATATATGTGACCCCCAGTGAAACACAAGCTAAGCTATGCTTTGTTTCATTCACCTCTATGACTTCAATATCTACCACAAGACTGGCCCAGAATAAATACTTAAATATTTACTGAATGAATTAATATATAAACCTCTAGTCACTGGGCATTAATAAGTGCCTAAATATGTGTTGATCTGTATATCTACAGTCCCATTTAATCTTTACAACTGCCCCTTAATGTAGACTTTATATGTTTATAAATGAGGACACAGAGGCTAAAAAAACTTAAGGAATTTTACCAAGGTTACATATTTGATTTAAACCCAGATTTAAATTTAAATCAAGATTTAAACCCAGGGCTATTCAGCTCTAATACAACCTTCATAAATTACACCTGACTGGACAGATATTTCAGCTGTATACCTTTGTGGAAGATACTGTGGTCTCATATCCCATCAGAAATCACCTCTAAATGATGGAGTCTTCCTACTGCAATTGCAAATGGGTTATTTTTATTTTTCTGGCTGAGGGAATATGTTTGGTCTGCATGCAGAGCAAGTTGGAAGTGCCAGGAAATTACTGTCACTAGAGGCAGCCATCAAACCAATGACAGATGGGGAGCAGGAGAAAAAAATCCCAACTTTGTCACCCTTTGGTTAGAACTCTGAGGCATGTTGTATACTGTCTCCTGCAAGTCCCCAGGGGGGCTAAGCCCAGCTGCCCATAGAAGTAACCTACAAGATAGCATTTATTTTACTGCCTTTGCCCTCTCCTCTGATCAATGTCCATTCCCTTCCTGGTACTTTCAGGAATCACATCCAAGATAAGCTACTTTTATCCAAACTGCTTTCTCAGGATCGGCTTCTGGGGAATCTAATTTACAGCAGTCTCTCTCATCGATCCCATGAATCCCTCATGGGTCTAATTCTGTGACAGGCTCTTGGGACAGCTGAGTTTGGGTCTCTGAGTTTGTTAGTCAAAGGAACAAACTGATTAATCTATCTGGACTACTTCAGTAGGACTCATCAGAACATGCCATCTCCTCAGCAGTCTTGGTCTGAATATCTGCCTTCACGTATGGAGGGCTCTTGAAATGCTTTGCATATTTTCAGGATCTAATCAAGTCAGAATGCCATGATGGTGTCTAATAGGAGGCAAAGATATGATTGCTCTTGTTGGCTTTATATATATATTTTTAATTTTTAACAGTGATAAAATATCCTGGGAGAATATGTCTCAGTGACTGGTTTTGAGTGTTGTCTGACAATACTTGGAGCTTATCATGCTCACCTGAAAAGTTATTGATTCCTTTTGCTTATATACTTCACCACAAAATATGATATTTTTATTCACATTTACAGCATTATTCAGGTTTCTAGAGTGTTTTATATTCAGCCATTTCATTAACATCCATCTTTCTTGAGCTTTATTATTGATCCATTAGTAAGTAATTCTGGCTTTCAGCAGAGCTTATAGATCCACTAGAGAAATAAACTCAGGAGTAAAATTCAGGGTACATTCAGTTCAATTTTCCATTGAGGTTTAGGAAACTCAACCACATCCTAGTAGTTTCATCTCAAGAGTAGCATGCATATTTTCCCAAAGAACTTAGTTCACAGTCAACCCAGATTAAAATAGATTATGTAAAAACTGAATTGATTAGAGAGGAATTTTAACATGAAATCGAGAAATAAATGCAGGTTATGTACTGGTGAATAACTAGGTCAAGAATATTTAATCGGGCTGCCTTCACTGGCTTTGACTCTGTCACAGCAGCATGTCTGCTTGGTCACTACCTGATTTCAGGACTTGGCTCAGCGTCTGGCCAAAAGATGGCTCAGCATCTGGCCAAATGATATGCTCAAGTATTTGTTAAACTAATTAATGAATGAGAAAATGTATGTGTCTTATTTAAAAACATTGGCCCGTTTTTAAAGGCATCTGTGTTGACCTGTGTTGTATTCTAATGTTAGACTACATTTTATTTTTAAAAAGTTTCCAAGAAGCAATACACCTCTCACATCTGTGAAAAGCAAGTGTTAACATTAATTTCAGCAAAAGACTTTCAGAAGAAAAAAATATCAATAAGTGGTCTAGTTGTCAGTTCAATAGCTGCCTTTGAACAAGGCTGAACTCAATGAACACTAAAAGGAAATTCTCCAATAAAAATCCCACTCTCTTGGACCCACAATTGTCTTAAACGATTTTCTTTGCCCTGCTCTTGATTTTGTGTCCTACTCCAACTCCATCTGACTTTTAACCTTCTTGAGCTGTCTACTAGTCTCTGTTACAGATTCACCTGGGATTTTTCAATTCTTGTTAATGCACAGAATGCAGCCAAGCCAAAGAGCATGATATTTCAGGTAAAGAGAATATATTCACTAAAGAAAAAAGGAAAATATTCTATGCCAGGGCATTTCCAATTAAGTGATATATACTTAAGTTCTTTAAGTTCTTGTGTTTTCTTGATGCAGAAATATTTGGGTGGGGTTTCCTAGTTCATAGGAATGTCACAGCCATAAATATCTGTATCATTAAGAAGAACAATAACTTATTATATTACTATTACATTTTCTCAATACACTTTTCCACAGCTAATTTGAGTTTCTTTATTATCTTCAACAATAAATTCAGCCTTTCTCTCTCCTCCGTTTGTAAGACTGTAAAGAAATGGGAACTTTTAAAGCCAAACCACCTTAATAAATGACTTTTATTAGACTTTTATCTAGCCAAATCATTTATATAGATTCATTCCTCTTGGAAAAAAAAAAAAAAAAGTTTTGACAGTCTTATACTTACTTGGGCCAATTTTGCATGTATGCATTTAGATCACTTTTTTAAGAAGACCATTTAAAAATAAATTTTCTTATTTAATCATAAGATAAGGATTTTTAGAGGTCATGATTAAAATTATATATATATATATATATATATATATACATACATACACACACACACAATGGTAGTCATTTGAATATTTTATTCTATTTGCTCATCACTAATGAGTTATACAACACTAAAAATAATTAGAGTGCAAAAGTAAAATAGCTTCCATTCATTATCAGTATCTGGTATTGCTCATTATTACTCTAAGTAACTTGGCTGAAACATTCATTAATATTTATCTCATGCTATTTATTTTTATTCTTGGAGTTTCTATTCCAACTTACCTCTTCCTAAGACCAAAAAATAGTTCTTAAGCAGAGAATAGAATATATTCCTCTGACATATAGATTGATCATATCTGGTAATAATCAAACAAGTTGTCTAATTCTTTTTTTTCTGTTTGTTTTGAGGAACATATTTTATTTTATTTTATAAAATAAAATATTTATTTTATTTTATTTTATTTTCATTTTTTTAACTTTTTAAATTTATTTTTTTTTATTATTTCTTACATACATGACAATAGTGGAGTGCATTACATTCATAATTTTTTTGCATTACAATTCTTAATACACCTTTATACTACAATTTAATAATAACTTTTTAACAAGACGTGTCTTATGTTACAATCACTTTGTGCATTTCCTACATATAAGTCTAGATTTGTTCTTGATTTCTCCTGTCCTCCCTGTATAATCTCTGTCTGGTACCCAGGATCCTTGGGATTTTGCATAATATGATAGAAAATTTTAACCCTTAGAGAAGTCATTCAGAAGCTATGGATGATGATCACCATGTGATTAATGGCTTAAGAGATCGTAAATTCCACATAATACATCAGAATATGAATCCAGGCTTTCAAACTCTATCTTCTAATCTGCCAAAATTTCATATGCATACATACTCTTCCATGGGTAACATATGTAGAGAAAATATGGGCCAAATTAGTGTAAAAACCATTGTTCACCAATGTTTATGGTAACATAACCTAGAAGAATACAGAAGGAGAGTCAGAAGTGGGACAGTGAGTTTACATCTTTCCATTAGCCTGTAGCTCACTAACACAAGATTTTAGGGACCTCCTGAGGGTTTGCAAAGGCAGAATGCTGCCATTTCCTTCAAACTGATGATATGCTGATCAGAAAAGCAAAGCCATTATTAAACAAAAGAATACACCGATTCTCCTGCTCAGCCCACAGGTGCCCCAAATGATAGCACATTTTTCTACCCAGATCATTATAATTCTTAGCTGATTGATCCTAAAATATTCCTGACATCTTCCCCCATCCCATTCAGAGTTTGATGCCCTGATAATATTAGAAGTACAAAACATATGTTAATTTTTTCTTGTACATCTCTCTCACTATATTGTCAATCATGAGGCAAAAATCTGTATCTTGTTTACTTTTCTATCAACCAGTCTCTAACGTTACTGACATTCTAAATTTCAGTACTTGTAAAATTAAGTTAATACATTTAAGATACCTTGTGTGTAGCCCAGTGACTCAGGAGGTTAAGGCAGGAAAAATCACAAGTTTAAGGCCAGCCTCAGCAATTTAGCAAGACCTTAAGCAACTTAGTGAGACCCATCTCAAAATAAAATATAAAAAGGGTTAGGGATGTGGCTCACTGGTTGAACACCCTGGGACAATCCTCAGTACAAAATAAATAATAAATAAACTAAACAAATGATGTAACTTTTGTAGAACAAATAAATAAAAGAGACTTTTACCTGTAACTTACAAAGTCACACAATACGTCATTATTATCAAGGAACCATTATTTTATAGTAAACATAATATTGTAACAACTGGGTGTTGGGGGGAGCTCCCACTGCACCCAGGGTAGAAGGGTCACAGAAAAATATAAGAACACTTTCAGGGTGGTCCAACTGGTTGCCTAACAAAGTTTGTCCACTTATATGAACTTCAATTGTTCTGCATGTACTCTATCAAAAACATTTTGTGGAAACAAATGTATAGCCTCAAACATGTAAAAACACTTGTGACATTTATTTTTGAATATGAATATGTTGGTATTATATATGCCAATATTTTATTGAAGTAATTTTTAAAACCACATACAGTGGGGCAGATTTGTAGTCCGAGCAATTTGGGAGGTTAAGGCTGGAGGATTGTTTGAGCCCAAGAGTTTGAGGTTAGCCTGGACAACATAGAAAGACCTTGTCTCTTAAATTTGGAAAAAAAAAATTAAGGGGTGTAGAATATTATTTCCTAAAACATCTTTTAACAGATCTCCATTTTTCTGTAGTCTTGAATTTCATATGAATTTAGGATTGACCCCATTGGATTCATAAGTAGTTGTTAACTCAGTTAAATAAAATGGCAGTACAAAATAGGTCATTATTTCCCTCATTAACTCTGAGTTTCTCTTCAATGTGGAAATGTTGATGTCTTGATGATTATTATTCTACTGCCACATTGACTTCAAACTCTTTACTAATAGCAATTATTTATTTATTTTTTTTATTTTCTTAACACATTTTCTTTCCCTAACTGTGTTATCTCTATAGCCCTTAAGCTTCTTCATAAATTCATTAGAAATGGAAGAGCGCTGACTGGGCTGTTTTAAATTGGTTTGCACATGGAGCAATCGCTCTGCATGGCACCCAGCCAAATAGAAGCTGAGGAAGTAGCACAGCTGAATTGCTCACCAAATGCCCTTCCTTTGCACAGTGAGCCAGGATGCCATGACTCATAAGGCTGGGATCCAGACAGATTTCTGGCTGCAAAATCTATGATTCCATCCTTTTGGTCCTTACTCTATCCCAAGCTGTGTTCCTCTTACTATGATCATGGTGACTTAGCCTCCTGTCCTCTAATATCTCCTTATTAATGTTATTTGTAACTACTAATCAGTCCTTCTATTTGGAAAACAGTTGTTTCATGCCCAGTAAAACAAAGTTCCAGAATTGTGAAACCTCTTCCTACATGCATCTAGGGACTTGAGCCAACTGTCACTGTCCAATAGTTGACAAATGTCAAGTTTCCAGGTATGTGCATTGTGCCTCTCCCTTCAGATTTCACCATGCTGAAACTGCTTTATGCAATTTAGCCATAATATTGAACTTTGTTGATTTATGGAAGACCTCTTTCATTTGATGAGAGATTTGATTGTTTTTCTCCAATGCCTCACTGACCTAATGACTGAATGCTTAAATCTGATGCTCAGGAGATACTGAATCCAGATGGAAGGGCTATAACTATTCAAGTCTTGTATGCATAAGGTATACTGGGCACTGTTAGTATTACAACCTGATAATGGACTGAAGCAAATGAGAGGAGCTAGGGAAAGTGTCTTAATTCTTCTGAAACATGGCATAATGTGGATGTGAGCATAATGTGGACCTAGATTTTAGTTCCAAATTAAACCTTTCATAATTAATTATCATAACCTTGGTAAAGACATTTGATATGCCTGAGCTTCAATAGTCTTCTTTGTAAAATGAGACAAATATTAGTATTTAGCCCATCTGGCTGAAGTGAGAAATATGTTAAGTCATGAATGTCAAGTTCTCTGAAGAGTGCCTAACACACAGAAAAATCTACAAAAATGTAGCTATTATGACTACCAGGAAATGTAACATGTTCCAGTCATCAGCTTTGCACTGCATGCTGCAGTTAACCCAATACCACTATCTAGGTCACGGCTACTGTAGGACTTTCTTTATAGTACAATAGCAAATAAAAGACTACTTTGCACTATGTGTAAATGCAATATTTAAGGATACTCAGAAACAAAAAATATGAACATATTATGCCAAAAAAGTGATTCTAACTGCATGAGAATTATTAGATTATAGTCAATAACTCAACATGAATCAAACCCAGATTTTTTTCAACTGAAAACTTGGGACAAACTTGAGAAGTGACTTCTAATTCTGAACATGTCTCATTTTGGAGAATGGCTGTTTTGCAATCAAGAGTCACTTTTCTTGACAGTCAAACCTTCTTAAAAAAAACTGTCTCTTGTTCTTATTTCTCAAGTTAGGGAAAGATTGCAAATTAAGTTATACATTTTAAAAAAATTGCACATTTCAACTTTATTGTACTTTTTTTTACCTCCTTGCTTTTGCTCATGTAAGTATTTTAGATGTAACATTCTCCCACATGTTTCTGGATGCATATTTTTTCTCATCCTCAGGGTCTATAACCAAATGCCTTCAGCTTCATGAAGTTCTCCTCAATTCCCTTCAACACTCCAGTTGTTACAATCTCTCCCTTCCTTATATCCCCATAGCACTTGATCTGCCCATGCCTTATGACAAATAACACTTTGGATTTTATGAGCCACTGATTCACATTCTGACTTTAATTTCTTTATTACATGTTATTTGACAGGTTTTTATTTTCGTTCTACCTTCAATTAATTATTGAATTATTGAAAATCTCCAAACTCTTAGTAATATTCCTTAAATCTTGTAGAGGCCCAATAAATGTTTGTTGACTACATGAATTTATCAGACTGCGTAACTTCCAGATCCTGTTTTTGCAATCATTGAAAGATTATGCTAAATTTGCCAATGACAGGACTTAATACGGTATAGTAAACAAAGTAGGTGCTCAAAGGATATTTTTTCAATGAATAAGTAGGTAGCACATCTATATGACCTTTGTGGTGTTTCAATTAGAGGAAGTCTCACTGGGTTGGGATGGAAGGACCAGAGGCAGCTATAGTGCACACATCTTGGTGTGTTTAGAAACAGGAGGACCATCTGGAAGCATCAATATCCAAAAGTCACACAACAGTACTGAAACATAATGAAATGTGTGATAAAAATGCTTCTTTCTTAATTCAGCAATCTTTTGCCCTCCTATTCATTAGACATTTACCTTCTTATTTAACTTAAATGTGCATGCCTAGTAACTACTGAAATTTTAAATGAAAGTGATTATTTTAAAACATATTAAATTTTACATGCTTGAAAATGCACCATAAAAGTTTATGTTAGTGGCTATCTCATATTACACATGTGAGATGTTTACAAGTCAGATATAATTACATAAAGCTTTTAATACTTAGTGTGTATAAGGTCCTTCAATAATTAAAAAGGAACATATGGTATCACAAATGTGACATATATGTACACATATGTACATTGTACATACATGTACAATTCACTGTAATGCTCCAAAAATGTCTCACTAATTTAATTATGTGAGTAAGTGAGAATTAAGCAGAAAAAAATTGTTTACTATCATTGACTGCTACAATTATAGCTTACTATATCAATAACCTGATTCACTTATCTTCCACCGCTGCCCCTCTACTATCTGCACTGCCTCATAACAACTAATGATACTTTTAAAATGTGAGGCAGATCAGGGTGCTTCCTAATATGTTCAAGTTAAAATTTCAGTTTTTACCAAGCATAGGTGAGAATTGTATCTGTAGGTCATTCTGAGTGGTTCTCAGCCTGGGTTGCTTATTGGAATCCTGGGGAGCATCAAACCATTCTGATGTTTGAGTGCCCCTCCCAGAGTTTCTGATTGAATCAGTCTGGGCTGGGGCTCTAAATGGGCATCTTCTAATAGTTCCCATTGATACTTATGTGCAACCAATGCTGAGAACCATTAAAGAGTTTGGACTTCATTCTGAGAGGGAATGAACTATTAATGGGTTTAAACAACCAAGTTACCCCTTATACAAAACTTGTATTAGACTTAAGAATTACATTTAAAAAGGTACTGAGGGTAACAAGGTAGAGGGGCAGAATACAGTTATCCTTCACACAATTATTTGGGTAAGAATATTCAGAGCCACAAAGGAGAAACAGTTCTGGGAATCAAGAAAGACGTGATGGGAAAACTAAAAAGGCATTGAGAAGCAGAAAGAGAACTCATAAAAACATGAAGCAAGCAGAAACTCCAACTCCAGCTCCCAGACAGAAGAGGAGAACCCAATGCCACAAGCTCAAGGTAGGCTGGGAGAGGGCAAGGCAACTCCAGTGCTCACAGACCAGCAGTCTAAGCCACAGAAGAATCCCAGTTCTCACAAACTTTAAATTTACTAATGGGTTATGGTCTGAAAATCACTTCTGTATTACGTGCCAGCCTTTTTTTTGTTTTTGTTTTTGTTTTCAAGAGAAAAACCAGTATCTCAATCTCCATTTCTCAGAATGCCATCTTGAGAAGGGACCCTGTTGTTAGGAACTAACTCTCTTGGAATCGAAAAACATGGCCTTCGTAAGTCATGGTCTCTGGGGTCACCTGTCATAGTAACTGGGTGAATGATGACCAATAGAAACAGTAGTGAAGGGGAGTGTCTGTCACCAACCTGCTGAGAAGTTTAACAGATGTGGGGATGAGGGAGGGGGCAAGCTAAAAGCCGGAGACAGCAGCCAGAGGATTGCATGGTTCCCACAAACCCTGCCTTCAGCCAACACAGAACTCAGTGGTCTGTCTACTTTCCCGACTGCCTGAGGCATTTGGGGATACACCACAGCTGGCAGCTGGGACTTTTGCCATGGCTCCAGAGATGCAGACTGAGAATCTCTGGAGTGGGTGAACACTTACATGGCCCACCTACCATCAAAGCTCATCAGATTGCACCGTGGCTCCATAACTGGAGCAAGTGAGCACCTGGCCAACCCACAGGATAGGGAATCCCCTAGGGACTTGCAGCGGCTCCAGTTCTCGCCACACCCCACATGCACAGTCTGAGAGCCAATGGAGCATCTGACTGGCTCACGTACCCAAAAGCTCCTCTAGGCTCACAGCAATCTCACCACAACCTGGCCTGCACCATCAAACAGCATCCAGAGCCAGTAAGCTCTGCCCACCCACAGAGCGTAGAAGCTCTGGAGTGAATCCATCCTCACCACAGAGGACATCACCTTAATCCACTAAATGGGAAATGCAGGGCAGGGCTCAGCCTATATATGGCACCAACCTGTGTGGTGGGAACTAAGAGGAATTACAATAGATCTCAGCTGTGACCCACCAACCATCCACACCTGGTGGATTCTGATTTTAGAATACACAAAAAGAAGCCTTTCTAATTCAAGTACCTTCACTAGGAGGAATATTTTATTCATTTTCCCATTCCCTTCACCCCTTATTTCCTATGTCCATTCTACTTTTGGTTATATTTATTTATTTTTTACTCTTTTATTCTTATTTGTATCTTATTTTTCCATTATCCTTTAATAAGATTTTCTATATCGTTCTCTTTACAATCTCATTTTCCCCTTTCTCTTTTTAAGCTTAGTTTTTACAAATTTTCAACTTTTTAGTTTATTTTATGACATTTTTGTTCCTTTCTCTGCTATTGGTGTTGTGCTTGTTGTCATTTGTGATGTATTGTTACTCTACTTCTACATCTGGTTTGCTTTTATGTTGCAATTGTTATTGTTGTTTTTGGTCTGAGTGGACCTGGGGATTAATCTAAGCACCTTGAACACACTGGTGGGGGTTTTGCTGCTGAGCTATACCCACAGCCAGGTTGAGAGGAATTGCACCTTACTCCTGGCGTGACCTAGTCCAACTCCAATCTTGATGGATACATCAGTTTAAAGGACAGTGGAGACAAAAGCCCAAAGCCAGTGTCTTATACCCAAGTAGGCAAGGCTAGGGAAAGCCTGAGGTCCCATTCCTGGATATTTACATCCATAGTGAAAGCAGAGAGAAATAACAAAAACTGTTGTGAACACTGCACCTATGAGGGACCTCAGGACAGGTCAATTTTATACTTTGTAGGCAGCATGTTGTTGACAAGACTGGAGGAGTAACAACAGAGAGTGCATCCCATACACTCTGCTGTTTATAACACACGGCCTGGAGAGAAATCCAACTCTTGTAAGACCTGCATAGAAAGTGGATGTCTCCAGCTTCAACTAAGTATGCACTGTGTTCATCACATGCACCAATTACAGCCAGAGAAGCCATGAATGTCAACAAAGAAATACAAGAAATATGCAAAAACAAGGCATCAGGACTCTGCCAGAAGTTCAAAACTCTCTAATAACTGATTCCAAAAATATGGAAGAGGATAAAGTTCCAAAAAAATAGAAATGGAATTCAAAAATAATGATATTAAAATGATCAATGAATTAAAAAAGAATATAAGTAAATATACTGCTGAATGTATTACAGAAGACAATGCAGGAGATGAAAGATCAATTTAATAAAGAGAAATTCTGAAAAAGAGCAAAACAGATATCCTGAATGTGCGGATGTTTACAACTCAAATAAAATAATCAGTTAAAAGACTCACCAATAGACTAGATCAAGTGAAAGAGAGAATATCAGAGCTCAAAGATAGGTTGATGAATTATCATAGAGAGTAATAAAGAAAAAAAAACAGAATTAACAGAACACAGGCCAACAGAACACTACATAGAACACAGAAATAAATCCACACGTTTACTGTCAAATATTTTGACAAAGACACCAAAAAAAAAAAAAAAAAACATTCAGGAAAGGACAGTTTTTTGAATAGTGCTGGGAAAATTGGATATCTACATACACAAGATTAAAACTGGACTCTTGTCTTACACCACGTTTACAATTAAGTCAAAATGCATTAAAGACTTAAATATAATTCTTGAAACTATAAAACTACTAGGAAAAAAACATAAATAATGCTTCATAACATTCGTCTGGACAAGGATTTTGTGGCTATGACCTAAAAAGCACAGCAAGAAAGCAAAAAAGAGACAAATGAGATTATATAAAGCTAAAAAGCTTCTACACAAAGGAATCAGACAACAATGAAACAACTCACACAATGGGGGGAAATATTTGCAAATTGTATATCTGACAAGGGGTTAATATTCACAGTATATAAGGAACTCAAACTCAACAGTAAAAACAAAATAAACCCTAACAATCCAATTTAAGAAATGGTCAGTAGACCTAATATATATTTAGAAGAAGACACACAAATGGCCAGCAGATCTATCAGGGAAACACAACTCAAAACAAGGAGATACCATTTTATCCTAGTTAGAATAACAATTATCAAAAAGGTCAATAAATGAGGAAATAATCAATGCTGACTAGGGCACAGAGAAAATAAAACTCTTACAGACTGTTGGTAGAAATATAAATTAGTACAGCTATTATTAAAAACAGTATGGAAGTTTCTTAAAAACCCCAAATAGAACTATCATATGCTGTAGCTATTCCACTACAGGACAAACATCTAAAAGAAATGAAATCAGTATGTCAAAGAGGAATCTGCACTCCCATGTTAATTGGAGCACTATTCACAATGGCCAAGATATGGAATCGACCAAGGTATCCATCAGTGGATGAATGGATAAAGAAAATGTATATGTACATAATTAAATACTAGTCAGCCATTATAAAGAAGGAATCCTGTCATTTGTGGCAATATGGAGAAAGCTGGAAGATATTGTGTTAAGTGAAATAAGCCAGGCACAGAAAGACAATAATTGCAAGGTCTCACCCATGTGGAATCTTTAACAGTTGATCACATAGCAGTAGAGTAGAATAGAAGTTCCCAGAGGCTTGAGAGGGTGTGGAATATGGGAAAAGGTTGATCAGTGAGCATCAAGTTCCTAGATAGGAGGAACAAGTTCTAGTGTTTTATTGCACTATAGGTGACAGTAGTTGACAATAATGTGTTGTATATTTCAAAATAGCTACAAGAGAGAACTTTGTTCATGCCATGAAAATATGATAAATATTTGAGGTGATAGATATGCCAATTAATATAACTTGATCATTGCACATGTAGACATATTAAAACATTACAATGTGACCCAGAGACATGTATAATTATTATGCATCAATTAAAATAAAACTTAAAAAAAGGAGGTTTAAAGGAGAAATGATTGGGTTATGAGGGTCTTAACCCAACCAGTGAATGATGGGATTAACTGGAAACTGTAGGCAGGTGGGGTGTGGATCATTAGGGGAAGGTATTTGGGATATATATTTTGTATCCAGTGAGTGAAGTCTCTCTCTGCTTTCTGATCATCATGTGAGCTACTTTCCTCTGCCCCACTATTCTGTCATGATGTTCTGTCTCACCTCAAGCACGAAAGAATGGAACTAGCTTTCTATGGACTGAGACCTCTGAAACCTGAGCCTTCAAATATGTTTTTCCTCCTCTGTAGTTGTTCTGGTTGGGTCTTTTAGTCACATCAGTGAAAAGGCTGACTAAAACACAGATCTACTTGTCAGATGTTCACCCTTCATCAGGACAGATGTTCTGATGAAGGGTGAACATCTGACAAGTAGATCTGTGTTTTAAGGAGAGAATAAGAAATACTTTAGAAGTAATGATAAGGGAAGAATTATTCGCTTTTGGAGTCAAGGGAAGGCCAGTAGTAGAAGCTTCAGAGTGTAAGTGCCATTTGCTCCAGGCCTGAAAAGATGGTTAAGGATTGACCAAGTAGAGAGGAAAGGAAGAGTCTTATAATATTTTTTTAATATTTATTTTTTAGTGCTAGTTGAACATGATCTTTATTTTATCTATTTATTTTTATGTGGCGCTGAGGATCGAACCCAGGTCCTCACACATGTGAGGTGAGTGCTCTACCACTGAGCCACAACCCCAGCACCCCACCCCAGGTCTTCTAATCTTGTAGGAATGGCAACAGTAGTGGCCTGGAGGAAACATGAGAGGCATTATCTTTTGAAGACATGAAGAGCAGTTGTGACACAGAGCACAAAGTGTGCAAGAAGGGATAGGGCATCATAAAAAATGAAACTATGGATAAAGGATAGTTTGGTAACAGATACCAAAACATAGTTAGACAGAAGGAACAAGTTCTTGTGTTCTGCAGCACAAAGAGATATCTATCATTCACAAGAACCTATTCAATGGTTTAATGAAGATCTAGGAGAGAGGAGTTTGAAGCCCCAAACATAATGAAATGATAAACAACAAATGCTATGATCCATCAGTGAAGTGCATGCTACATGCATAATGTTCAAATATCACACTGAATCCCATTAATATGTACAATTAATGCACATCAATCAAAAATATGGAATACCATATATACTTTAAAAACAGAAAAGTATCACTGTAAAGAAACAATGTTGGAAGAGATAGATATGTCACCTTGATATAGACATTATAAAATGTATACATGTATTGAAGCATCACCATGTTATCCCACAAATACTCTTGTTATATTTGTAAACATCAATAAAAATAAATTTCAATTAAAAAATAATTTACATTATTTCTGTCTCTTAGAGCTTTAATGTCATACCATAATGTCTTGATGTTTAAAAAAGGACAACAGATTTCAGATGGTTATGTTTCAATTCTAGAAATTAAGTTTTAAAATTGGAGAGTTAAGCTGTTTGTGGGCAAGTAGAATAACTTAGGGCAGCTAACATGCCAGGCCACAGCTGCTATTTATGTAGGAGTTGACAGTAAATCTCAGCAGAACATCTAGATAAAAGTCATCTGAGTTTTATGTGAGGAGTGCCCAAAATATCAACCTGCCATGATGTACAATGCATTGGTTTAAAATTACTATCTAATCTGGAATTAGTAGTCTGCTGCTGATGAGCCAATTTTGGCCCAGCACCTGTCTTTGAAAATAAATTCTCACTGAAACACAGCCATTCTCGTTCATTTACATATTGTCTATGGATGCTTTCATATTACAATTGTAGAGTTAAATATTTGTGACAGAAACCATATGGTTACAAACCTAAAGTATTTACTATCTGATCCTTTACAGGAAAGTGGGGAAAACTGCTAACCACTGATCTAGCTAAGAAGCAGAGTTTTCTCTATAAAGTCCCAATTATTAAAGAAAAAAAAAATTCCAATTAAGATGAAAATTCATTAGCTGAGAGGATTAATGCATTAAGCTACAGTCACTTCCTAGTCCATTAGCACATTTAGTGTGCTAAAAATTTAGTGTGCTAAGAATTTAAGCTGGAACCATCATGCTTGGGCTCAAATCCCAGCTCTGCCACTTACCTACTGAGCGAGTAACTAGGAGAGGTTCATAAATGCTACTAAGTCCTAGACAGGGTCCAAGAGTTCAGTTGTGAAGACCATTTGTTGCACAATTCTAGAGGCACCATTCATTACACAGATTGTATGAATTAAGACCATAGAATTATGTAACATGGAAACTGTGTGGCTCATGTGGTTCATGCATCTGTTAAATAAACAATAGCATCTTGCTCATAGGAGGCTTGGGAAGAACAAATTACATAATATACTAAAGTAATTATCACAGGGCCTAGCACAGATTTTGAATTCAACAAATGAAGTTGCTTCAGCAGATGTTTAGTTACCTCCCAAAATGGCATCTCTCCTTCTTCCTTTCTAATATAGTTTTAGTTGAACAACAACAACAAAAAAATCCATCTGGCACCAATCCATATATTCTAATTTTCCATGGGAATAGGTGTGACTATATATTTAAGTTTGTGAAAGGACTATGAATAGAAGAGATAAATTGAACTTCCACATCATTTCTCCTTGGAGATAACTCGCCCTTTCTAGAGTTTGGCTTTTTCTCCTTCTCATGGAGTTATACCAGAAGGACAGTCAGAAAACCAATATTGACTCTGCAGATGAAGACAACAACCTAGCCAGACGAAAAGACAAACATTGGCAGAAGCTGAATCCCTGAATCATCTAAGGAATGGAACTTTCAAGTCATAATGTACAGAACAAATTTTTACATGATAGAGGAATAAACTCATCTTATTTGAGCTACATATGTTAATAGCTTTATTGATGCATATTTGACATAAAATAACCTGCACAGATTTCAACTGAAAAATTGTTACATTTTGCCAGGCACAGTGGTGCATGCCTGTAATACCAGCGGTTTGAGAGGCTGAGGCAGTAGGATTGCGAGTTCAAAGCCAACCTCAGCAACAGCGAGGCACTAAGCAACTCAGTGAGACCCTGTCTCTAAATTTAAAAAAAACTATAAAATAGGGCTGGGGATGTGACACAGTGATTGAGTTCAATTCCCGGTAGCCCCCCACCCAAAATTGTTATAGTTTGACTTAAGTATATGCCTTTGAAACAATCAGCACAATCACAACAATGAATAATAAATATATTATCCTCAAAGTTTCCTTGAATCCCTCATGAATCCCTTCTTCTTGTCCCTCCCCTTTGCTCCTCAATTACCAGGCCACCACTATATTGTGTGGTCTTTTGGTCAGAGTACCTTAGCCTTCTTCTAATCTAATGGTATTCTTAGTTTTTACCATGAGTTTTGTGTCAGTTCACACGGAAATTTCTGGTAAATGGTCCAAGTGATGGATATGTTTTAATGTGGTGGTGGTGGGTTGGGGAGGGAAAAAGAAAGAAATATGTGAAGCATACTCCACTAAGGTAGATTAAAGTAGTATTTTGGAGTTAGTGGTTTAAGCTATCCAGAGCAATGATTTGCTTGATTGTAGACTCATTGAGGGCAGATCCTCCACCTCATTCAGTCTGAAAACCCAGATCTTGCATGGGTGTTTTATCCCCAATGGACTCTCAATGCATGTGAGATGGGTAAGTGGATGAGGGTACAGAAATATAAAAAGACAGAAAAGTTCAGCAATTTCAGTTACTTCAAAATTATTCACTGAGCTTGCCCTGATTCTTGGTGCATTAGGAGACCAAGAATCAACAGCATACTTGTACAATTTTGCTTCAAAGCAAACAAAGAAATAAATATGTTCAGGTACAGCAATTTTTAAGAAAAAAAAACTTTGATCTTCTAAAATATTTGGCAAGGAAGAATAAAAACAAGAAAGTATTCAATGTTATGAAAAACCTCAGGAGAAGGACATTTTTATTTGACATTTAAGAGCTATCTCTGGTTATATCTTTTTCAACTCCTGATCTCCAGCTTAAGAGCAAATAGCAAAACAGAATGATAAACAATGAATGCAATGAGTAATGTGCCAGACAGAGAGGAAGGTCAAGAAAGTGGACAGTCAGAACTAAAAACCTTCACCAGCTTGTTCACTGGCTGCCTGGGCACCTGTGATTCTTCTTGTATCCTTTTGATACTGGTCATTGTTCATATATATCCTATGCATTCATTCATCATTCAACCTACCAGGGACTCTGCTAAAAAGTGTAGGTAAAAAGGTAAACATGGGACTATTAATCAGGACCTTTATAGGAGAAGAAAAAAAATGAACACATAAGTAATAGTCACAAATAGAGCAATAACCATTTCCAACTTTCTCAGAAAAAAAATACGATTTAAACCAATTGAATCAATATAATTTTTGCTAGCATCCTTTGGCTTTCTAGACTATCCTGGGTTGGATGATAAACACAGTGGTATGCCAGAAATATTAATGGAATCTCAAAGGACATAGCAGTTAAGTCTACCTGAGGAGGTCAGGAAAGATTCTATATGGAATAAATATGTGAAGTGAATATGAAACTTAAGTAGATATGAACCAGAAAAGTAAAAACAAGGTTGGGGACTTCAAGTAGAGGGAACACTGTGAGCAGAGTTTCAGGGATATGAGCAAGCAAAACACTTTCAAAGAAAAAAGAGGATGGCAGAGGTGAGGGAAGATTAAAAATGGATTTTTTAAAATTAAAATTTTATGTACAATGGAGCTGAATTATTAAGCATGCATGAAAGGACTTCCTAGCATCTAGGTGAATTAGTGACCACAGATTTTTAGTTGGGTTTATCTGCCCAACTGGGAATGCTTTTAATGATATCCATGATATCAGGTATAAAAGCAGGACAAGACTGGAGACACTGACTCAACATTTTTACAAGAGGATGTAACCAAAGGACAAAACATTGAATGCATGTGATACCAAGAGTTTCTAATACCATGAAATATTTCTTCAATGTTGGGTCAACAGAGAAGTAGAATCAGACTATATTTTAATCAGCATTTTTGCTACTGTGACCAAAAGATCTCACAAGAACAATTTTAGAGGAAGAAAAGTTTATTTGGGGCTCACAGTTTCAGAGGTCTCAGTCCATAAATGACCAACTCCATTGCTCTGGGCCAGAGGTGAGGCCGAATGTTGTGGCAGAAGAACAGGGCAGAGGAAAGCAACTCCAGACATGGCACCCAGAAGGAGAGAGAGAGAGAGAGAGAGGTGAAGAGAGAGAGAGGGCACTCTGCTCAATGAGGATAAAATATATATGTCTATGGCATGTCCCCAGTGACCCACCTCCTCCAACCACACCCTACCTGCCTACAGTTACTGCTCAGTTATTCCCTAACAGGGGATTAAAACACTGATTAGGATAAGACTCTCATAACCCAATCATTTCACCTCTTAAACCTTCTTATATTGGCTTGCACATGAGCTTTTGGGGAATATCTCATATCTAAACCATAAGAGGCTAGATGGGAAGGGAAATGATAGTGGAAAATGAAGAAAGTAAGAAAATAAATAGAGTAATGGATCTCAATCTACAATGTGCCCAAGAATCATTGAATGTGTTTATTAAAACTACAGTCCTAGTGCTTCACTTCCAGAATTCTGATATAGAAAATCTTGTATGAGTTCTTAGATTCATCTCAACATGATGGGTATACCTGCTATGAAGTGAAGAAAGGATGCCCAAGAGTCAGCACTCAATGCAAAGTTCTTTCCCATTGAAAATTTACTTTCATCAGGTGCTTCTTAATGGAGGTGCTTTAATCCATGCCTTATGCCTTTCTTTTGTCAATCACTTGTTCATTCAAAAGCACAGACTTTAAAAAGTTAGATACTTACTAGCTTTACAAGTTACTTGATCCATTTATCAGTTTCATCGTATGTAAAATGGAGATAAAAATACCCATATTGTAGGGATGTAGCATTAAATGATGAAATATGTTCAAGGGACCCTGACTACAAATGGAAATATAACAATCATTTGGAAAATATTGATTATTTTCATCTTACTACACCTTAATTCTTAGGATGATGCTGAAGGCTTTTTTTCGAGTGTATGTGCTGAACATTATACAAGGTTGGGAAATCCTGCTCTAAAGTAGCCAATATCCTGATAATAATAGTCCTAATCTATTGAGATTTTGTGGCATGTGAAAGACTATTTAAAATCTTAGCCTCTATTAACTGTGCTATGAAATTATCTGCAGCAAAGATGACAATCAAACAATAAAATAAATGAAAATAATGATAGTGCTATAATGGAAATAGAGTTAAAATTCACCAAAGAGAAAAATGGGAATGTGTATTCTGATGTTAAAGGGAATTTCCCTCCATTGTAACAATGTTGAGAACACTTCTACTCCCAGCTAGTCTAGAGGTTGAGGCAGGAGCCCCTCAAGGAGGACCCCAAGTTTGAGACCAATCTTAGCGGTTTAGCAAGACCCAGTCTCTCAGTAAAAAGATCTGGGAAGGAAGGCCAGTGATAGAGCACTCCTGGGTTCAATTCCTTGTACCATGGCCATCACCACAACAACAAAATATTGAGATCAAAATGATTGGAAGCCGGGTATATAAGAGCATAGGAAATAATCACATAAGAAGAACCATTATGTGAGAAATTCCAGGTTGTGTTAGAGTCAAACGTGTTCACACAAAGAAAAGGAAGGCAGTGTGTGGTGCATGTTGAAAGCAAGGGCAAGAAAGAGAGGAGATATTTATTATTGGAGAGAAAGTCAGGATCCAAATGGTGCAATGTATTGGGCCACATTAACACATTTCAATTTCATTATAAGCAAGAAGGGAAGTCACTGAAGCATTTTAAACTGAGACCATGGTTTCTATGCTTTTCATGTCTTCTGTTTTTTCCACACTAGTGCACTATGCATGTTGGTTTGTGAATAAAAGTTACAGTCAAATTGGCTGTTTTTAACAATATCAGTAGAGGAGGCACTTTTCCATTTTGTTGCTTCTTTATTGTTACAGAGGGAGGGCAGGTAACCCAGAAATAATAAGCAGCCATACAGTACTAAACATATCTCAGAATGTTGTCAGTTTTCATGCCAATAAAAATATTACTCTACCACCCACACTATCACTCACATATTTGAATAACTAACCAACAATGAAGCACTTTAAAATTAAAAGGTCAGCCATAGGTTCATATTTTTATAAATCTCCATTTTATAAATGAAATAAAGCATCCAGCTAGTAGTTTTCCTCAGTCCATAGTGTCCTTGCTTATATTTTCAGAAATGAATTATTGTACCTTTAAAAGAAAATTTTTAAATGTGCTTCTTTAGTGATCAGTCCCAAGTAGAAAATGCATATCAGAGTATAAACAAAAATGGAATCATTTCTGACACGACGACTGTTAAAAGCAGAGAGAGATGGAATGAAATGAAATACTTCCAGGGATTCTTTGCATGCTTTTTTAAGAAAATTAAATCTTAAGTAACTGTATCATACCAGTCCAGAGTCTCAGTGTGAGGGATAAGGTGATAAATATAACAGTTTCGACTCAGTTCACAAATTATTCCCAAGGTGGCTAATAAGTCAACTACAGTAAATTTACAAGTCTGAAAAGAGTAAAGGAATATGGTATTTATTGCCTCTTTGTATCATATAAAGAAACACCCAACTCAGTGGTTATGGCACCCCTTACAGTTGAGAATACGCCATACCAAATAGATGCTCTGCCTTGTATAGCCCATCACATTAGAACCAGAAACAATTTTAAACATTTTTATGGGACCATAATTTTTTGTTGACTGGTGTTTGAGAACAGTCTATCAATACTTTAATGAGTATAGTCTGCTGACATCATTGTACAAGAACACATTGCACTTTGTACAATAAATATTTAATCTCATACTGCATGGACTATTCTCATATCATCTATTTATTCATTAGAACATATAAAATATTTCATTTTCCAAATTAACAAGCATATGAAGAGATTTTTCTTGCTATTTTCCAGGCTGACATTGGTTGTAAACATTATTTGTAAATATTGGCAATTGGTATGACATCCTATCCCAGTTTAGCATGGTTTTCAATAAAAACTTGGAGAAAAAAATTATTACTATTCCCCAAAAAATGTATTCTTGAGTATGGATAAGCCTTAAACTATCAATGAGTATATCAAATAGAACATGAATTTAAATTTCATTTTTTTTAAAATTATGAAACGAAATGTAAAGAAATGGCATAATTTCTATAAGATGTACTTTTGAGGGGCTGAGGATGTGGCTCAAGCGGTAGCACGCTTGCCTGGTATGCATGCGGCCTGGGTTTGATCCTCAGCACCACATACAAACAAAGATGTTGTGTCCGCCGAAAACTAAAAAATAAATATTAAAATTCTCTCTCTCTCTCTCTCTCTCTTTCTCTCTCTCTCTCTTTCTTTAAAAGAAAAAAGATGTACTTTTGAGTGTCTAAATTTAAAAACCATTTAGAAAAGCCACTCATTATCTGTTCTTCTCATTCTGAGATATTACCAGACCACTGTTCAGACAACAGTCATCAGGTCAAATGTCCTCATAACCCATTCTACGTCCCTCCCCAAGTATTTCTGCGGCAGCTGACTGAATAAAACTAAAGACTGTGACAAACTTATCCCATCTACAAATGTTAGCATTTGTCACCTGTGAGACTTAGTTCCAAAAGATGAACCAATCAGATTACCTCACAGCAATCTGAGCCATGTCATAACCAGGGAAGATCTTGTCAACAAAGAACACTTGCTCTAAAAAGTTTGTAGAACTGAATCTGTGGAATGATTAAAGACTGCAAGCATTTGAGCATCACAAGAAGAGAATTTCAGAGGGAAGTGACTGGAAAACAGAAGGGAAAGGAGTCAAAACCTGGACAGAAGCAGGATATTGGGTCCTTAGCTACCAAGAAACCAGCATTCCCTGTCCCTCAACTCCCAGGTCCTGGCCTCCATTTAGGGAGGCCTGACTTCACTTTACTTTCAATCCTGGATATGGAGGAGCTCTTATGATTCCTTAAAATAAATTTTCATCTTTGTGAGCAAGCTTGAATGAGATTGCAGCTGAAAAAATGGCCTTAGATGTAAATAACCACATTAGCTTTGAGAACCTAGGTATTTATTAGGGGTGTGGTATGATGGGTAGTCCTTCAGGTTATTATTTATATCTATAAACAAAAACATAGAACAAATAATACATTTTGATTTTTTAAATTATAGTTTCAGGAAAGAAAGAAATGGGAGAGGCTTTTAATAGTCTACTAGAATATAGTAGTCAGTAATTAATTTGTACCCCAAACTCATGAGCATGCCATTTATAAATACATCATGCTCTAAAATTGTTGTTTTGAATGTTTTATCTCCTGCAAGACTCATATTAAAATTTAATTCCCAGCATGGCAATGCTCAGAAGGGTTTTGCCCTCATGGATGGGATAGTGTTACTATATAAGGGTTTTTGAGAGTGGGTTCTTGCTTTTCTGTTTTTCCCCTGTGGGGAATGATGTTCCTCCTTTCCAGTGCATGCAGCATACAAGAAACCATCTTGGAAGGAGATAATGAACATTTAGCAAAAATCAAACCTGCAGGCACCATCATTTTGGACTTCCCAGCATTCAGAACTGTGAGAAATAAATTTCTGTTCTTTATTAATTACCTAATCTCAGTCTCCAATATTCTCTTACAGCAGCACAAAACAGATGGAGACAGAAAAGTTAACAGGAATGATCTAGAACTAAGCTCATCCATACACTCAATTCATATTTGGAATGGAAAGACTGCACCCTGTGTGCATGTTTTAGAGTAGATGTCATATACTGTGAATATTCATGCTGTGCTCAAGAACAAGTGGAAAAAAGCACCAAATCTGAATAAGAGTCTAACTGACAAAAGAATAATATTAATATGGACAAGAGAACTGAACTGCAGGTTTTGCATTTCAAATCAGAAAACCTCAAAATTTTTCTTTTATAAAGGAATTTGTGGAGGAACGTTGCCTGGGAGTTGTTAGGAGATGAGCATTCATATTTATACCACAAATCATTGTGTGAATTGTGGGCCTTTTCTTACATTAGGTACTTATAGAGCTATCAATTCTACTATTCAGCCTCAGAACCATCAGAAATTAATCACTTTGCCCAACACTGCCCATATCAAAATATTCTGAGCTATAGCTACACAAAATAAGACGAGGAGATTTCTGAAAACCTATTCACATGTTAGAAAACTAATTCTATTAAGAAATGCCCTGACCATCACTAGAGCTGTGCTTGTTTTCTGGGACCTTACTGGCAGGACCTAAGTCATAAATTGACTATCTTCTCCTGGGTGCTTTCATTGTCTATTTGTTGATTCTGGAACCCAGAATCCATTCATTCCAATTTCTCTGTCATTTTTAAAGGAATTTTAGGCAGTACAATAAAAATCACAGCAAAGAGGTTGTCAAGATACTTTTATAACACACTTTCTGATAGTCTATATATTTTATAAACTTAAATTCTTTAAAATTTATGACAGATTTTCAACTTATCCAAAGTACTGTATATAATTGTATCACTTTTGCTGAAAGATACATTTGTTTTTGTGATTTGATATGGAAGAATAAACTTCTGTGAAGTAAACAGCAATTGCTAAGCTTCATGCTTAGCAACTTTATAGTAAATTCTGGAAAGCTTCAGAATTACCTTAGGGTAAAATAGCAGAGCTATTTATGCAAAATACAGACATGGAAGTCTATTAAAAATCATTAAGAGGCACATAGCTTTGAAGCTGATACACTTTTTCCTCCTACTGAGAAACTATAATTTTAAAGATGAAGCTTGTAGTCTGGAGACCCTAGCCAAGTTAAGCATAAATAATTTATATTCATCTAAGTTGAATGCCTGACTCTCTGGCATGTTAAGTGCTACAATTATCAGGACCAGACAAGTGCTTCATTTTCATTTTCCAGAGTGATATTTTTTATGGTTGAATATATCTGTGGATATTTCTGCATGATTGCTTACAATGGGTTTGCTCCTTCTCCATTTAAACTTGCTAAAAGAAGTCAACTTAATGTTTTGCTATATTGAAATTTATATTAATCATGAAGGGTCATAATGAATTATGTTGATATGTTTATGATTCATTTTATCCCGGTAGACTATGGGGAGGAGAATTCAGGTCACAAGGAAATTCTATTTTGCATAATGATGTACTCTTTTTTTTTCTCTTTTACCCTTACATTCAACTATAATTGCATGTATCTGACCACTAGAACATTTCTTTTGAGAAGAAGAAAATAGCACAATAAAGGAAATAACATGATCATAGATGTGTAGCAAAAGTCAAGAATTCTGCTTTTCAAATTAAATTCTTTGTGGACATGAATGTTGCTTTTCATTATGCCTCACTTGAAATCACTTTTTCCCTTATGGAAACACAGAGCAATATTGCAGAAGGAAAAAAGATCATTAAAACTGGCATTTTTTAAACTTTGCATTTCTACATATTGAGAGGAATGCTTTTCCTTTTAGTATCACAATATTATCAAAAAGGGGGAGGGAAAGAGCTCACTAGGACATGATAATATTTTAGGTTAGAACACTGTTATATTGCACAATGGAAGCATAATTTTAAGACATGAGAGAAAATTCAAGAATTACTATACCTTTACCTTTCTTACTTTTAACTTCAGGGGCAGGGAGTTGAGAACCTTACCTTCAGTACTTCTAGATGCTAACATCATTGTTTTTGGAAGACCCTTCTTATCATTTTTGTTTGTTTGTTTTCTTTCAATCCTTTCCACATTCTCCTTGTCTATTCCACAATGTCTATAGTTTTTCATAAGAAGTAGCATGAAAAGGGAAACCAAACATTTGACCACATCAACTACCAAAGACACTGACTGAATAGCTGAAAGAGATTTGAAGGGAGATGGGATAAGGGAAATGACTTATCTGATTAATCAAGTATTAATTTAACGAAAACCACTTTGCTATATAATTTTTTATGAAAACTACCACTTAAAACTCCTCTACCATTTGTAATCTACTATTATTCCACATTGTTCACATAAAAAATTACATGTTCATCATTGATTTTATTTAGATCCCACATATACTTCAATAGCAATACCTCAAAACACTTCATCACATCTTTCCCCTCCTACTTCTCTGGTCCAAAGCAACAAGTCCTCTCACCTGGCCTGCAGAGGCAGTCACCTTTCCCATTTCTCTGCTGCCTTGGTTGAAAGACATCTGTCATATCGGCATTTTCCGGCCAACCACAAGGCCTTGGCATCAACCATTCTCTCTTTGGGTAAGACTCTTTTGATGGTCACTTTTTTACTCTTTTATGTCTTTCAGTTCTCAGCTCAAGTATTACCTCCCTCCTTGAAGATGATTTCTATCACTACCCAAAGGAAAGTAGCTTATCTTAGTTCAGCTTGGTATTGCAAAATACCAGAAACTCGGTGTCTTACATGCAATAAAAATGCATTTTTTCACAGTTCTGGAGGCTGGAAGGTCCAATATCAATGTGCCAGCATATGCAGTGTCTGGTAACAGTCCATTTCTGGGTTCGCAGATGGTACTTTCTTTTTGTGTCTTCATATAATGGAAGGGAATAAAGACCTTTCTCTGCCTTTTTAAAAATAAGGGCACAAATCCCATCTCTACCTTCCTGTCCTAATTATTTCCCCAAACCTCATTTCCTAATATCAGTTTTTGGTACTTGCAATTTCAGCTAATAATTTTGAGGGAAACATAAATATTCACACAAGAAAATAGAGGTATCCTCCCCAAGTAAGTTCCTACTTACTCAAGTTTTTTTTTAATCCTTAGTTGTTATTGGAATCTTTCTTCTTTATGTGTTTGTTTATTTGCTATTTTATGTCTTCTCCTTTCCCTCAATCCTTTATAGAAGGTAAACTCCATGAAAGGCATGGGCATTGTTCTTTTTAAAAGTGCTGTCCCACAAAGACCCATAACAGTGGTCACATCATAGGCAACTATTTCATACTTCTCAAAAAAGATCTATGCACCAGGTGTGTTGTTAGATGATATACACCCACTTTGACTTATAAATTAGGAAACTGAAGCTTGAAGAGGTGAGATATTTTGTATAATATGGCATAACAAATAAATGGTATATCCAGGATCAAAACCATCACTTGTCCTGATTCCAAAGCTCTTGGCCTTTTTATCAAATCCTTAATTTATAAAGCAATTTCATTTTATTTGCACAACAGCCCCATGGAGTTAAGTACCATCATCTCTATGATGATGAGAAATCTTAGGCTATGAATAGTCAATGTTTAGCCTCAAATCACACAGATGGAATTCGGAATTTGAATTCCACATTCTCTGACCTAACCTCATGTTCTTTCCATTCATCGTGCCACTTCACAATTTAAGTCACAGCTGACATAATGTAAGAGGAAGTGATAAATACCTTTTCAAAGACTGGTCCAGGAAAATCCTTTCCAAAGTCTACTCCAAGTCCAGCTTGGTCACTTTTTCTGTGTCATCCTCATCTTTGGATGGTCTCTTGGTAGCCTCTGTTTTCCTAACTAAAGATCAATTATTCTTTATACACCTTCCATTATGCTTATTCTACTTTTTTTTTTTTAAAGTAGCTTCCAAGTGGTTTTACTAATTAGGAAATGAATATGCATTCTAAAAGGAAGTTCTGAAATTACAGAAAAAGTGGACAGAAAATATAGAAAAATCCTGTTAAAGTCAGCTTTTGCATTGCTTTGGCCAAAAGTGTTGGGAGCTGCCACGTAAGGAGTAAGCACAGACCCTTAGCCTTGAGCAACTGAAGTATGAGATTGGTTGTCGCTGCACATAGAAACAGGTGGATCTCACCTCCATTCAGAAGGGGAATGAAGCTTTGGGAGTGGGCGTTACCCAATGAGACTGCACTACACCCCCCTGAAATCCAGTCTCTTGCCTTATTTAGGTGGATCTTTCTTGAGTGTCTTCCCCTCAATAAATAGGGCTTCAGGCATTTTCTCTCTCTCTCTCTCTCTCTCTCTCTCTCTCTGTGTGTGTGTGTGTGTGTGTGTGTGTGTGTTGTCTGTCTCTCTTTCTTCCCTTGTGGGAGCTGGGGCCAAGGAGCTGACACTGAGCCCCAAGAAAAAGGTATTTTCTCTGTGTGATTATTTCATGCCAGCCCAATTCACCTAGAGTGACCCCGACTGATTTAGTCATGTGTCAAGGCAAAAAGACCCGAGAAGAACAACAAAGAGAAGGGAAATTTTATTTGGGACTCATGGTTTCAGAGGTATCCGTTCATAGATGGCTGATTCTAAAACCCCGGGCCTGAGGCATGGCAGATCATGGTGGTAGAAGGGCATGACCGAGGAAAGAGCTCCTGACATGGCAACCACTGAGCAGAGACAGCCAGCTGTATTCCCCAGGCATAAATATAACCTCCAAAGTCTCACCCCAGTGACCTACTTCTTCCAGCCACACCCTAGCTACCTACAGTTACCCGCTAGTTGATCCATATTAGGGGACAAATGAACTTATTATGTTAAGAGTCTCATAACTCAATCATTTTCTCTGAATTTTTTTTGCATATGTCTCACACATGAACTTTTGTGGTACAGAACACATGCAAATCAAACTATAATAGATCCTTTTCACTCCATATTCCACAAATGGACAGCCTAAGCCCCATAAAAATGGCACATTTGTTACAAACTGTGAACCTTAATTGACTCATAATTACCCCTCACATCTATTCATTACATTAGGGTTCTATCTTGGGTTAAAGTTTTGGGTTTTGACAAATGTATGCCATGCATCTAACATTACAGCATCATTTCAAATACTACCCCTGTGCTCTATACCCTCTGTTCTCTATCTATTCATCCCTCTGTCACTCCTAAACACTAGAAATCCCTGGTATCTCTATTTTCTCCAAATTTGGCCTTTTCCATAATGTCATTTAGCAAGAAGAATATTTTTATTTTAATATGCTAACACATTTTTGTTTCTTTTTTTAGTATTAAGATTACAAAGTTTCATAGTTTTGGAGCGGTCTTCTTCAACTCTAGCTTTTCCATTTAAAAAAAATCCTATTATATCAACATGGAAATTTTGTAGAATGGAATTTTTTTTTTGAATGAATGCATTGAGTTTTCATTAAAGCACCTATTTGAGTTTTAACCTTTATGTATTTTTGGATTTCAATGTTATAAGAGTGAGTCTACTCTAGCTTATACAGATCTTTAATTGAAATCACTTTTTTAAAATTTTTATTATTTAGTTGTATATGGACACAATGCCTTTATTTATTTATTTGAATGTGGTGCTGAAGATCGAACCCAGTGCCTCTCACACTTGCAAGGCATATGCTTCACCACTGAACTACAACCCCAGCCCAATTGAAATCACTTTTATCTGAAGGATTAAATTATTTTGAAGCAGTATTATTAGAAGCAGTGTAGTATAGTAGTTGTGTGACCTTGAGCAAGTCTCTAAATCTTAATTATCTTATGTGTCAAACAGGTATAATAGATTTATGGAAATGTACAATGAAACAAACTGTACAACACACTTGGTTCAGAACAAAGCCACAATAGTCACTCAACCATTTCAATTATATTTTTTACCATAGTCTTTGAGAGCCCACATATCAGAATTATTTCACTATCTACACAATTATTGAGTGTTCTTAACCTCTTAAAGCATCAGTTTCTTCATCTATAAAATGTAACTACTACTTTACTGCCTTTGTTCCTAGGAGAGCTAAGGGAGAAAACAGATACAAAACTAGTAACATATACTAGATCACGTTTAAACATAAAAATGTGACATTCAGACCATGAGAGTTTAAGAGCAGTAAGGTCCATATGACTGCAGTGAGGAAATGTAGAAAAAATGGTTGGAAATGAAGATGATTTAGAGCCTATTGGGCCTGGAGGTAATTGAGGCAATAAATGTAATTAAAATAATCTCACTTCACCAATAATGACATACATAAGGATTAAAAATATAATTAGAAATCACTTAACCTATCAAATTGGCAAAGGACTAATGATAACACACACGTTGGAGAAAACAGCAAGGGACTGATATTTTCAATTTTGGTAGGAGTGAAAATAGGTACTACTTTTCTGGGGAGCAAGGTAAAAATCATAACTAGAGGCTGAATACATATTTATAATAGTTGACCAGGCAATTCCAATTTCAGGACTTTGTGTGAATGAAATAATTGAAAAAATGTACACCTGTGACAGACATTGATACAGTCATCTATTATTTAAAATGACACAATGTTAAATTGAATGTACAATCCTAGGTGTTATTGCATTAGTATGATACCAATATCATATGGGATGATATGCATAAATAAAACAATGTGTTCAAAGATTTCTTAATGAGACAGGAAATACTCAGGATAATATGTCAAAGGGCAAAAAACAGTTAGTATACAAAATAACATGGTCCCCAAATCTATTTTTTTTTTTACAAAATGAAAAAAAATGGAAGCAAACAAACAAGAAAATTAAAACATAATCAATAATAGTATGAGGTTGAAGAATTTATACTCTTCTTTATATGCTCTGCATTTTCCAGTTTTTTTAGAATCAGAGAAGCATACAATGTTAAGAAAGTTTGCATCTAACAATTTATAGCTTTTTATAAATATGGCCTATAATGGATTGTCTGCATGATGAATTGTAGGTACAACTTGTTTGGCTGTAGACAGAACTAGGCAAGGAAGATACAATAGTTTTTTTGCATTTTGCAAAAATTCATAAAAAACTATAGACAATATATTGTGTAAGGACTATGAGAAGAATTCAGTCAAACTACCTTATTATAAGGATCTGAGAAAGACATGACACCTTCCAAGGACCCAACAATAAGCTCAGGGTGAGAACTGGACTAAAATCTTCATCTCTTGCTTCTGGGGCCATTTTGCAGAATCCCAGAATGTCTCCTCCCTACCTAACAGCAGCATGGCCAACATCTGGGCAAGGGCTATGTTAGAAAAAGATGGAATAAATGGTTGGGAGAAACTTCTAATATGTGAGAAGATATTTGCTTTTATTGAAGGAGATATAAGGATGATGAAAAGGTAAACAATCACAATGTAACCCTTTGTGGGCAGATATTAGTGCCAAGAAGAAAGACTCACTGAAAATTTAAATGATACTGGCTGGAGGAGCAGCTCTTAAGTGTATTCATGCAAATTCATCCACAGAATATATCTGCAGGAGTGTAATTAGAACTCCTCCACTGTCTGCAAGAAGATCAAGCCATCTGGAGCCTAGAGAAAATGTCTATAAGGACATCATGCCTCTCATTTCCCTGTGGTTTTGTATATAAGGATTATTCTTTTTTAGTACTATATTTTGTTAAAGGAGTTACATTTCATTATTAGTTGTTTTAATCTCTTAATGTGCCAGTTTATAAATTAAACCTTATCATTGTATTTATTACATATGGGAAAAAAGCACACAGTTTATATGGGGTTTGGTACTGTTCTCAGTTCAGGCATCCACTGGCGGTCTTGGAAAGTATTCCCTTCTAATAAAGAGGGAACGGATGTATCTGGTGTTTTTTTTTTTTTTTGCTGTTTCTAATATCCTAGAAAATATAGTAATTATAATCTTTGAGATGATTAATATTGTCCTCATCAAAGTTTTTTTTTCTTGCAGCAGTAGGCTATTTTTGTTCTTTAAAATGGATTAGTAGCTTATCATCATTATTTCTGATAATATACTTCACTCATGTTTCCAGCATGCTTGATGTGCTAGCATCTTCATGATGTAACACATATAGTCGTGATACATATAAATGTAATGCAAGATCTGTAGGATAATTCAGAAGTTTCAGTAGTAGCACTGAATTGCAAACTAGCTTGCATGGTACAGTGGAAAAGACAAACCATAGAAAACTCTATCTTACACAGAAACCCTAATTTTGTTATCTCTTCACACTAGGCCAATGAGCTTCAGTTTCTTCATCTACAAAATGAAAAAATAACATCTACCTACCAAAATTGAGAAGATATAATGTGATGGCAAATGTACTGAGAGCAATATTTGGATAAGAAAGTAAAAAATAATTATCTGTGGTCCTTTCCATAGACCTTATTTTCTAATGTGTACACTACCACCTCTTCATCTGTTCCATTCTTTCCATATAGAACTCAATAAATTAGAACTCACTTTATGGGTTTTAGTGTTCCTTCTGTATAAATGCAGTATTACAGGCTCTAAGTTTGTTGATTGATACCATATAGCAGAGATCTCCCAAAACCCCAATGATAAGGTAAAAGCTCAGTCTGACATGTGAGAAATTTAAATTGCCCATGAACCACTGGAATGGATTTCCACAGGCCAAACATAAATCCTACCATAGGATTTTTCAGATGCTGCTCAAATGTCAGAAGCGTGTCTGTCTATGGGGGCAGGTGATTGCTAGAGAGAAGGAGATCCTTTTTGACATGCAAAATCATGGAATCAATGGAATAATGAACAATGTGAAGTTGGATTCTACTGCACTTGGTGACTAAGTGTGCCTTAGAGGCTGAGGCAAGCCTACGGGAAGCCTTGCAAATTTCAATTTTCAATTCCTCCCCCACAGAGCATATGAGTGAAATGGAAAAATAAATGTCAATTTGAGATTTCTAATATATTTGGCAGAAATGGATATTAAGTTTGAAAATAAAGCAAATTCATTCCTTCTCTGCACAGCTATAATTCAATCCTGTTCTTCTATGAAAATACAGATCACAAGCTACTGATCTATCCCAATTCACAACCTGCAGCTACACACATACATGGAATGCTTTCCACTGTGCATAAGTGTATTTCCCTATTTCACTATAGAAAAAAATACTTCATAATGTGCATAAGAATAATCTATGCATTTTTTTTTTTAAAAAAAAAACGCATGCTCCTGGATCTGCCGTTTAAAAAAAATCTGATTCTGGAATCTACATGAGTTAATAAAAATCTCAAGTGATTCTGATGCACATGGACAGCACTAGAATATTCTGAGACACCATTACAGCTCTACTTTTCTTTCTTTCTTCTTTATTCCTAAAGAGGACATTATTTGAATCATCTTTCCCTCTATTATTGCGTTTATTAAAATTCATTATTTTCCCTTAAGTTTTTAAACAGTGCTTATATGTCTCAGCTATCCCTTTCCCCTACAATTTTTCTTTTCTTATTTTTTAAAATATTTTTAGTTGCCAATGTATTTTTAACTTTATTTGTTTATTTATATGTGGTGCTGAGGATCGAACCCAGGGCCTCACACATGCCACTGAAGTAAGAAAGCAAGCCATGCACCGAGCCACAACCCTAGTCCCTCTTTTCTTATTCTTATAGCTAATATGAAACAATTTCATTTGGCTTCCATAACACACAGTTTTCTGCTTTTCCTCTCATGTTTCAGACCATACCCTCCCACTAGCGGCCTGTACTGGTTCCTCTTTATCTCCCCAACCTCTCAACACTGGTGTGCACAGGGCTCAGTCCTTGCATATCAGTATTCTACTAGTCTTACCTATCTCATGACTTATGTATATAAGTTTCTGCTTGTTATCCTCAGGGAGAACATCTCCTCAAACTTTTCAGGCCCAAAATGGTAAATGTTATACCACTTCCAAACCCAGTTCTCCTTTAGTCTCCTTCATCTTTCCAGTTCTTTAGACAAAATCCTTAGTTTTTGATTTTACCCTGGATCTAATCCATTAGCAAATCCTATTGACACTTCTTCAATTTTTATATATAATCTGAACACTCCTTACCATTTAACTTCACCACTCTGGTGGAGGCCACCCACATTTCTCAACTGAATGATCTGAATCTTCCTTCTTTCTTTCTTATTTATATATGACAGTGGAATGCATTACAATTATTATTATACATATAGAGCACAATTTTTCATATCTCTGGTTGTATACATAGTATATTCACACCAATTCATGTCTTCATACCTGTACTTTAAATAATAATGATCATCACATTCCATCATCATTAATAACCCATGCCCCCTCCCTTCCCCTCCCACCCCTCTGCCCTATCTAGAGTTTGTCTATTCCTCCCATGCTCCCGCTCCTTATTCCACTATGAGTCAGCTTCCTTACATCAAAGAAAACATTCGGCATTTGGTTTTTTTGGGACTGGCTAACTTCACTTAGCCTGATCATCTTCTTTCTACTCATTCTCCCTCTTTATGGTATTCTTGCTACAACAACTGTAATGACCTTGTGAAAATATAATCAAGGTCATGTTATTCCTCAAAACTCAGTTCTTATCTCACTTAGAGCAAAAGCAAGGCCTTACAGTAATCTGGGCACCAGTTACCCTCTGACTGCTTTTTCTACTACTATTTCACTTCTCCACCCTTCAGTCCTCAGTGCCCCCTCCCCAGTCCTCCCCACTGTTCATGGAACATGTTGGCACAATCTCACCCCAGGGCTTTGAAATTGTTATTCTGTCTGTAATATTCTTCTCTCTGATATGTGCATGGCTTAATCTTACTTCCTTAAGTTCTTTATTTAAAGTCAATTTCTCAGAAAAACCTTTCTTAGACCATCTGTCTAAAATCTCAACATTGCAGTCCCTTCCCTTAGCTACTAGCAGTTCATAATTCTACTCCTTCCTTTCTGTCCTCATTTTTATTCTACTTATGTGCTTTATCTGTCATATGTGAATGCTAGTTCTATGAGCATTTTGCTTATTGTTGTATTCCAACCACTTGGAACAAGTAACACATAACAGGCATTCAATTAATACTGATCGAATGACAGAATGTACAAAATTTAATTCCCAGGGTTCTCTAATCCACTCAATTTTCTTCTAATATTTTCTCCAGGTGTCTCCTTTACACTTTTTAGTCTCTTTTCCCTCTAGATGAATATGTGCCAAATAACTCTAATTGATCAAATGAAGTGCTCTGTTTATTACTCTGATAGTGTTTGAATTATTAGCACCTTTTGTAGCTAAAATGATGACTTTTATTTTCAGTGTCATCTGTGAGATAAGTACTAAGACAACTAAACTCAAATGGAATGCTATTTTTCCATTTTATAGATGAGGAAAACAATTACTGAGTGAGTTTCCTGAATCCTCCTAAATCTGCTTGCAGAGCTGGACATTTTGCATAAATAGTGTTCAACCCTCTCCTACCAACACCATATCAGATAGTGAATTTATGTGAAATTGTCCCATCTTTGAAACATTTCAAGACCTTAGTTCTGATGCACTATCCTCCCAAGATTTTCTTCATATACATCTACCTTTGTTCTTTCATTTAGCAGTATTAATTTTCAAACTCAACCTACATTTACATTTGTCTTAAAATATTCCCAGTGACAGGAATATTTTATTTATTTGTGTAGTTCTTAATGTCATTTGATTTCAAAAGTCTCTCTTTTTATTCTCACTCAAAATATTTGGCTTGAGAGTTAAAGAAACTCCAAATCCTAACTTCACTTTTAAGAAGTAACAGATAAGTCAGCATTAATAGTTACAGCCAATGTCAACATAAAATTACAGAAACACATTGTTTCAAAATGGAATTATTGGCTCATTAACCTGGCAAAGTTATTTTCATAATGGGAAGACACTAACATATGTTCCAGGCATTCCCCATAAATTTTTGTTAGGTATATGTACCTATTAAATAGAACAATAAATACAAAGTTTAAAATGATGCAAACTTTAAAGGACACTGATATTTGCATTTTCATTATGATATGTTTGGCCCATTTTAAACATAAAGGCTAAAGATAAACTACCTGGCATTAATGTAAAAAAGCCAGGAAAAGTAAAAAAAAAAAAAAAGAATCATGATATTTAGTATTTTACAAGTTAGTCATGATCTTCTTTCTGAGATTGACTGAATTCAGACATTCCTAATCAACAACAACCTATAGCACATTTACAGAACAAAATTCTCTCAATAAATATTTTAATTTTTGATTCTCAAAATAAATGTCTTTCTTCCTTCATTATTCACCAACAAAACTGATGAGAATAAATTCTATAAAGTCCTACTTTCTTTTGAGGCATCTTGAGCTTATATCTTTGCATTTTTATTAGAAGAGGGGGAAGGATAAGAAACTGGATTACGAAGGCATTTGTGTTAATTCATTACCTTCCCTGGAGATGAAGATGGATTTTATAGTAATATTGCACTGAAGCATAACTTCTTTAATGTATGGTAAGATTTTCATTTATAATAACTCCCTGTAAAAGTAAAAATGTTAACGTTCCTGATTTGTAAGAGGAAAACACATATAATAAATTTGAAAAGAATGTATATATTCTTGAGGTTATAATTTTTCTACTATTGAATATGAAATACACTGAGCTATAACATAACCAACAATCAGTGATAAAGAGGGATAAAGAAATGAAATGTCTACAGAGAGTTTCAGTCAGTTGATGACCCCAAATAGACAAAGATCTCACTACAGATTTTAGAAAGGAAACTCATGTAACAGAATTTCCAAAAAATAATTTATTATACAAATTTCAGATTCATGTGGCAGTAATTCTTTAATGCATTTTTGTCAGCTTTTCTGTTTTAAATATCAGCAGTAGCAATGTCAGCCAACATACTAAAAGACAATCAGTTAGAGTTCAAATAGTTGAGAACATAAACTATTTTAGTCACTCTATAGACATCTTTCATCCCCGTCAAGATCTCTATGACTTCTACAAATGGTTAGTTTGAACACACCTGTCTGTGTGACAAAAAAAATAAAGATGATTTAGTAAAAGTGTTACTAAATTTCTTTATGAAATTTGATACCAATATGGATATTTTAAAAGTCTAGCATCCATTGAAAATGAACAGTTATACAAAGCTATAATATAGTCTTTAGTTATGTCCTTATTTTGTGTACTCTGGAGAAACAAACAAACAAAATCTGTCCCACTAATCAAAGCTGGGCTATCTTTAGAAATGCTATACTTATAGTATAGTTCAAAAGAACTATTGCAAAATTATTCATTTACAATTTTAAAAATCATTGCTATGCATAAATAAAAAGAAAATATATATAAAATATATTGATGCTATAGTTTGGATCTTTAAGATAACCCAGAGGTCCATATACTAAAAATTTTGTTTGCAGGTTCTGCTTTTGAGAGGTGTTGGAAACTCTGAGAGGCAGGGCCTATTTAGGAGGTCTTTAGGTCATTAGGGGCATGCTCTTGAAAAGGGTTATGGGATTCCAGTCCCATCATCTTCCTCTTTTGCTTTCTGGCCATGAGGTAAGCAGTTTTGCTTTGTCATGCACTTACACTATGATTTGCTGCCTTGCCATAGGCCTAAAAACAATGTCATCCCAGTTATGTACTAGAAACCTCTGAAAACATGAGCCAAAATATGTCTTTTTTCTTATAAGTTAATTATGTAAGGTATTTTGATATAGCCATGGAAAGTGACCAAATGAATAATAATACTGAAACAACCAAGTTTCAGTATTCATGAAATTTCTTCTGATGTAGAATGCAACTCTTAAATCAATATTTTGGCTATTTTTCCATATAATGCCATTTTCTGAACCATGGAGAGAACTGATAATACAGCATCTACTAAGAGTTATCCTCTATTATATTGGACTTTTCTCCTTATTCAATAACATCCACCCTGCAAATTTTAATTCCTAGGATTTTTTTTTTATTCTACTGGAGATCTCAAATGATATGAAACATGTCATGAGTTGCCACTTGGCCAATAGCATTTGAGAACAATAAATTTTAAGACTTATCTTTATTTTAGACTTATCGTGAGGGAAAAAATATGGTATATAACTGGTGATATATGATATACTATTTGTCAAAGATACTTGAGCAGTATTTGTTTTGCCTATCCAGGACAATAATTTCTGTACAAAAAGTTTATTTTTACATGTATCCTACAGAGTCATGTATTTTAGTGTTTCAATATTCTTTCCTAGTTACCTTTCCAGTAGTCATCTTAAATACAGGTTAGTTTTATTAGTGTCCATCCCAGATATTTATTGTAGATTCAGTTTAAGGAAGAGTTCAAGTGGGGCTTCTTTCTAGTTGACCATTTCTGAAGCTGATGTTTCATATAATGTAGAAATTATGACTAAGCAAAGTTAACAAGATTCTTTAATACAATTTTCTCATTTTATGTAATATATTGATTACATTGTGATTTTTCAACAATGAAAAATTATAAAACATTTCTGAAAATTATTAGACCACAGAAACTTTTTAACATAATATAAGCTTGTGTTTTGAAGAATACCCTTTGGGGTAGGATTCTTTTAGTTGATATATTCTTTTGTACTTTGTTCATTTTGCTAAGTGGCACTCTAAATTTCTGGAAATCTGGGGTTAAATATGACTTTAATACAGATAATTCCCTACTTATTATCCAACACTATCAAAGGAAATAGTCCTGATAAAAATGAAGTGGATGGAGTCTGATTTAAGCACAATTTTGCTTGCCTTCTATTGTTCAGTGCGGTTGCACATCTCTATCACATATATTTGCATGTTGTGAACTATTGATCTAAACCATGAGCAAATGATAGAATTTGGGGGTAAATATTGTTCTCTGGTAAATATTGTTCTCTGGGGTAAATGTTGTATAGGCTAAATGTTATTTCATCCATAACCTTACTACAAGCTTTGAATATAACAATGGAAGCATGTATAAGACAAACATGTAAATATTATTAGTGAACAAGAACAAAATAAATATCCAGTTCTCACAGCGTCTCTGGCACCTGGGGGCAAGTCTGAGACTGCTGAGGTTTTCAACCAGCACCTTGCATGACAGGTTCACTCTCAGTGGGACATAGTGACATCCTGGCACTAGTACTAGTTAGCCTTGTAATTGTGTCAGCTGACAACTGTGAAGGTGGGGTATGTAAGTCCAGGAAAGCTCTGGTCTGACTTTTCTCTACACCATTGGTAACTAATTGGTGGCTTTGCTGCATTCTTTTACCTCATTCATTCAAGAGTAGGGGACTAATCAAAATTTTCTACCAATCATATATAGTAAATCATTCATTTCTGTTATTGCTTGTATAAATTAACACAAATCGTTTGTGTATATTTGGATAAAGGTACACGAGACTTTATGCACTCAACTTTTAGAGTCTTAATCTCTAACAGTTATTTTTTTTTTTCAAAAATTTTAAATGGTAGCTAACATATAGATATACATACATCTATATCACAAAGTTAATATCCCAATGTTTTTAAACTAAATTTCCATATCAGCAATTCAAAACTCTGCCATAGTAAATAAAATATAACCAATATAATTGAAAAATTTTTATGATAATTTAGCATGATGAAAAAAATATTTCAATAAACAAATTCTATAAATATCCATGAGTCCAAAAGAGATATGTAAAATATATAAGGTTGTTTATAAGCTTTATAAAACCAGGTTATCATGTTGAATTTTTTTCTTCTTATACATTATCAACAAATCTTCCCTCCACCTCAATTTACTATTCAATGGAAAAATCAGATATTTGAGTTGGTTAAATTATATAAAAAGTAACCAAGTTGACTCTGAATGAAAGCTTAAAAATTTCATACATAGTAAAGTATATAGATTTTCCAAAATAATCATTCTTTAGAACACCAACTTTGGCTGTGCAGAGACTGTGCCTCAGTTTTACTATAATTCTTTATTATAAATGCTGAATAAATTACTTTTGAAACAACATTTAAAAAGTCATACCAGACATTATTGGCCTCAATGTTTTCATATTTTCTGTACTAAAATCTTTTATGTTTATTTTTGGCTTTAAAAATGGAGCCAACCATTTTCCCAAGCTTGTTAAAATTAATATTGTGTCAAAAAACCAATTATATCAACTTTAATGCATTGGGGGAAAACATGATGTGTAGTCATAGCACAATTCAAGATGTTGGCCAGTTTAAGAAGAAAATGATTTTGCATAGTTTTCATTCTCCATATTAGATCATCCTGTATTTGCCTGAAGTAATTAAGAATGCTACTGTTCTTTTATGGGCTAGACAATACTTCCAATAACTAAAATGCTTGAAAAGGATCTGAAAGAGAACACTTTCAAATTCCCAGCTGCACTGTATGATAGGATTGCTGTTCAAAAACTAAATTATCTTAGGGAGATATGACTATAGAATCACAAAAGTCCTAGAATGAAAGAAAACTTCTATGTCCTTTAAAAATTCTACCTCAGTGAAGGAACTTTATTTTCAAGTCTCTCACTATTTATGAAGTTCCCATTTTAATGCTTTTAGTAGCTCAAAGAAATCTTCCATCTTCAAATACAATTCATTGCAATAAACAGCTCCAGTCAGGTTTTTTTCTTTTTTATTAAAGAGTGTATTAACCCGTGGACCTCCTTGCTGGACAAGAGAGAGCCTACTCAGTTGACTTCCAGAGAATTAAGCAAAGGCCAAATGTTTTCTTTGATATGAGGATGCTGACTCATAATGGCAATGGAGCGGGGACATGGGAGGAATGGAGGAACTTTAGATAGGGCAAAGGGGAGGGAGGGGAAGCGAGGGGGCAAGGGGATAGGAATGATGGTGGAATGAGTTAGACATCATTACCCTAAGTACATGTATGAAGACACGAATTGTCACAAAGTATGTGAAAATACTTTTGTACAATCAGTGACTTGAAAAATTGTGCTCTATATGTGTAATATAAAATGAATTCCATTCTGCCATCATGTGTAACAAACTAGAATAAATAATTTAATTTAAAAAGTTTTTTTTTTTAAAAGAGTGTATTAATTGGAATGTACCTCCTGTAAATCCCAGCCATTAGATCTATATGCATTATAGAGGATGGGAGCTTGTTTACTCTGCCATGTGATGGATCTTTACAACCTTCAAGTATTTAACATGACTTTTCTGTCTCTCTGCATCTGTCATCACTACCTCCAATTCCTCTATGTCCACCCATCTCAAGCTTTTATCTTCATCATTCTTAAAATATGGTTTATACTCACATAATTCTCTGTTCTTGTGGTTTCCTCAGCATGCATATTAGATTTTCCATATCCAGTGACATTCCATATATATGTCACTGAGACAGATGTTAAAGATAAATGTTTTGGGAACTTTAGTTGAAGGAATTAAAAGATTTTTTTTATATCCATGGCCTTGAAATAGCCTACTTCTTCTCTATAGTTCCCCACATTCTTTCTTTGCCATATTTTAATTGTTTCCTATTTTGTCTAGTCCATTCTTGAGGCTGCATCTCATTGATTATTTAACATGAGGTCAATAAGTTTGCATATATTTTCAAACTTCCTGAGAGCTATAGAGCTTCCCTCCAGACTCCTAAATGGCCAAGAAATGGTTTGAACCACAGGCCTCTGCTGAAACATAAAGCTCACAATTATAAAATGTGTTATGACCTTTCAAAGATACGAAATTGAATTACACTTTAGAGTTGCTTGAAACATTTTTTAATTAATCAGTATATGATTACTAAAAAATACTCATAGGATTATCCTGATGTGACTAGTCAATATTGTCTAGCATAATCTAAGCAGTTTCCCTTTTTAAGGAAGTTTAAAAATTTCAAATGAGGGACAATTCCAGTCTTAGGAAACAAAAGTAAAAAGTAAAAAATCAAAGAATCAGGGCCATTATCTAATGATGTACAGTGGGTGGGGAGAGGGAAGGTAAAAAGGAGAGGCACTGGGGTCTGAACTAGAACATGACCTACTCCATGCTTTTATTATTATATCACAAAGGAATCTACTGTGATGTATAACTAAGAAGAACAAATAAAAATATAGAATGATGTAATTTATTTCTACCACAAGTTAGGTTTTTAAAGGTACACTATACTATTGATTTTGTATAGCACTTTTAATACTTCTTTCTCCTCCACAATGCAATTTGTTTTCTTTTAAAGACTAATTGCAAAGAAGGTAGTTAGAAA
This sequence comes from Marmota marmota marmota, assembly GCF_001458135.2. Classification (NCBI taxonomy): domain Eukaryota; kingdom Metazoa; phylum Chordata; class Mammalia; order Rodentia; family Sciuridae; genus Marmota; species Marmota marmota. Next base: position 18,946,575 of record NW_026000242.1, read on the forward strand.
AGATAACCAAGATTTTATAACACAAAGGATAGATCCACTCTCAAACTCTTAGGGGCAATTATGTGAGTGGTGAATTCATATTGGAAGAGTTAGAGAAAAGAGAATCAGTAATTAAGTATTACCAATTCAGTCTTAAATATTGACTTGCTAATAAATTCAGTGTGGGCTCAACTGAAAAGGAGAATAAATGTGTAATGTAAAATTCCAAGGGACATAAATATAAGAAAAGTTTTTCTTTATTGAATTAAAATTCTTATTCAAGGAACGGAACCTGTAAAGATCTCAATATCAATTTCTTGCTTAAAAAAATGGCAAAGTAAGAAAGAACTTGAAATGTGAAAGCAACTGGATAGCATCCAGTTTTATAAAGATAAAAGTGCAGAATTCTAAAGAAGACTGGCAGACATCCCAGATCAATTAAGGAAGAAATCCTGCAGAATAGGCAACATATTCATCTTTGAAACCTTAAATTTAGATAATGCTGCTCAAGAATGGGTAAATGGAGATGAAAAATATACGGAGGTAAAGAAGAAAATATAGGTTTAGGGTTCTTCTACATGATAAATAACTCAATGACTCATTTGATTAAGTTATATCAGTAGTTCATTCAATGCAGTAAAGGAACAGACTACCTGGTTGACTGATGGGACCAACTACTTGTCAATGGTCAAGCTGATAGTTTTGACCACAACAAATTTCAAATGATTATATCTGGAAGATATTGTTTAACATGTGTCAGTGCTATAGCTTGGTGAACTGTATTTGACATTACTATGTAGATTTCCAAACAATATGTGGGGCTGTATACCAACAATGCCAATAGACAAAGTATAAGTATGTGGGATGAATTGGAAATCAACCAGCCTTATGACTAGTTGACATGACTATGGTTTTCCTCAAGTTAGGACCAGAGATAGGACTAGGTCTGCATTTGAATCTGTAAAGCAGAAGGAAACATCCCTACCAATTGCCTTGAATTATTATGTGCCATTGAAATTAAGGTTTTTAAACACCCATACCTAATAAGAAGAAAATAGTTCCATGACCTATTAAAGAAAAGCAGTACTAAAGTGTGGGCTCCCTGGTCAATGATTAAAGAATATTTAAATTAATGCTGCTTGGGGAAAAGTTGCATGAATCAATACATTTTAGCACCCTTAAAGCCTTAATTTTGAAGTAAATTTCTCCATTTTTATGCACAGAAAAATGTAATCAATGCTTTTAAGAATAGTAAACTTATTTCACTATTAATAATAATTCGAATAAGGGAATAAAGGTGGTAAATGTGACAAAGGAGTCAGTTAAGAAAAGAAAAGAACTTAATATAGGATAAGTGTAATTGTAAAGAAAAAATCATGGAATGGGTGATAATAAATGTATGCTATTTGTTGATAAAACAATACAATAGTGTATTTTGCAGATACTTCATATAAAACACTTCACAATGATGTCAATATTTTAGGTATTTCAAGTCATTTGAAACTATTCAGATTTTACCATAATTGTCATTTTATGAATATTTCATTTCATTCTTTGGCATCCAGAATATTCATACATTATCTTATTTTTAATTTCAAAAATAAGCTAAATTTAATCCAGTTCTCCTGAGCCAAATCATTGATAAAAATCATTTCGTTAATTGTTTTAAAGCATCAGAGCCAATTTTGTCTTTTTTTTCTAAATTTACATCATAATTTTAATAAACTATATGTCAAATAATTATCCATTTTAAATTAAAAAATGGTTTAAAGTATCTTTGGACCTGATAAAGCTATACATGTAGCACATAGTGAAGGCACAATTTTTTAAATAAAATACTGAGAATTCTAAAATAGTTCTTTAAAATAATCCAGTGCAATATTCCTATTTTGTAGGGAAATATTGAAGTTCCATGAAAGTTTCGTATTGAACAAGCTTGGTAGCCTTGAGGCAGATCAGAAATTAGGATGTCCCGTTATAGTACTTTGGTTTTCTGAGATCTAGAGAGAAAAGGATGAACAACAAAGGAATATCTGCTTTGAATAAAATAGGCTTCAAAAAAATGACAACTATTGTCAAGAGAGCGATCCTGTATGAGTTGCTAGTTAAGACTGGTTGAAGTTTAATTTAAAAAAAAATAAGAATAACACCAGCCGAACCACTTCCAGAGATGAAAAGACTTTGAAAAGTTCACACCACCTTTCATTCCTTTTCTATTGTGGCTTTTGTAAGTAGTGAAAAATCCAAGAAGATTTGAAAATGGAGTGGAAAATACCATTCGTGGGTTCAATTCATTTAAGGAAAAGAGTACATGATAAAAATAGTGTCACATTCTGGCCTACCCTTTTATTGAATCTTTACTGCTAGAGTATTTGTTTGGGACAAATGCCATTATACCTGGATCTATTAAAAGTTACTCTTTTAAATTTTTCTGAATAATAGATGTACTTTTTATTATATGAATATCATTGAACAATGGCTTCATATACACTAGTTAATTTACATTCATTGGAATAGTAATAAATATTTATAAGTCAATTTTCATTGTATTGATTCATGTTCTTTTCACCTATAATCATTTAAAATGTAGTGGTTAATTTAATGTTTGGTAAATTAGCTTGACATAGATGTGAAAAATAAATTGAAGCAATCGTATTGCTTATCTTTGAAACAGATCTTTCACACTCTCAAATAATTTTATTAAAAAATCCTATTTACTTTTACTTTCTATGGTTTCCTCTGATTCATTAGACTCTAAATTCCATGGGATTAGGAACCTTGTCTCTCTTGTTCATTATTTCATCCTCAAGATGCTTACAGAGTAGGAAAAAGAAAAATGTTAATGCTTAATTTATACTTGTTGAATGAATGAATGATTAAATGCAAACACAGATTCTATGCCTCTCTCCTCATTGCCTCTTCCAGGAGTTGATTATATTTAGAAACAGATTACTTTACAGTGGATTTCAAACTTTTTGATCATACCCCCAATAGAATTATCTTCTATATTAGCCTCTGTGTGTGTGCACCTGCACAAGTATACAACAAAATATTCATGAAACCATATTATGATCTTCAAAAAACCTAGTCTTTATATTTCTAAGCTCTTGAATCCATACTATTTAGTTAAAAATAATGCAGGTATTGAAATTTATTTCATGACCCACAAACCTGCATTTTGCAAAAACACTGTTTTAGGTCATAATGCCAATAGTGGTGAATCATGTTAATGTTTGGGTACCTTGAAGGAACACATGTATCCTAGGTGGTTTTGGATAGCTAATTACTTGTCAAGTCTATAATTTGCTGACCTTCTTAACCTATGCAGCAGCATCTAATTCCCTATAGATGGTTATCACTTATTTCCTATACCCTAGACTCTTGGGAGCTGGAAGGCCTACAAGAGGTTGGAAATTTTGTCTTCTAGATGTCATTGGTGAGAAGTTGAGAAATTATGTAAATTTAGATTTGGATTCAACTGCAAACAAAACAATATATTAAAATTCTGTCATATAATTTCCCCCACAATCATACAAACTAAGATTGCTGTCCTTATTTTGTAAGTAAAATGACTGAGTCTCAAGAGGTAAAGTGATTTGTTCTGATGACACAACTAATAAACAGTCTTGACTCACTCATTTTCTACACACAATGCTTTTCCTAGGGAGACAGGATGCATAGTGCAGAAGTTCCTTGAAATAAAGGCAGCTCCTCTGCAGTGCTGAGTTTCCAGGCACCCACAAAAAGGAGGATCCCCAAGGCCTGAATGGCCCCTACCCCCGCCTCTTCCTAAGGGACTGTGAAGGCAAAGGAACCTTATGTTCTCACGCAATTTCTTCACTCTGCCCATTCTATCATTGATCCACCCTGTCCTCTAAGCCCTTCTACTGTGCAGGGGACAGGAAAGCACCCTTAGCAAATGGTTGTTGCACTTATACACTTTACCACCTGAGTCCATCCCAACTACATCTCTGTGAAATGAGAAGGGCAGGCTGTTTATTCCCCTGAGAAACTACCCTTGACTCAACTAAGATCACAGCAACTGGGATCCAAAGTAAATAAAGCTCAGAATCAGCTCATTTTGCCTTGCACTTTTCCATTGTACATATAGTAAAATGTTGACTCAATACAATCTGATTTTGGTTACAGTAAAAAACAAAACAAAACAACAACAACAACAAAAAAAATAAACACTCCAAACTCCAATCATTCTTCCCAAATCCCACCATCACCAAGGCTAGAACAGTGGCCACCTTGTTCCCTGCACCCTTTTTGGTCCGACAAACATAAAGCCCAGGATGGCAAAGAGTCCTGTTCCACTGTCAAACTGGGCATGCTCAGTGGCAGTGCAGGTTTGGCCCAGGGAGCCTGGGTGCTCGCGCCGCTGCTTTGAGCTGTGTGCGCGCAGCTCAGGGGGCGCTGCCACCCGGGNCCCCTGCAGCTTGTGCTGCTGCTGCCGGCCACAGGAGGGGGCGAACAAACGTCAACCTGTTGTTTGTCCAGTCACCCTTTAACAACTCTCAGCACCACAAGGAAGTGCGGCACCCACACGCGCTCAGAAAGTTCAGCCTGCAGGAAGTTTAGGGAGAGCTCGGCGATTAGCTCAGCGGGCCGGGCCAGCGCTGGGGAGCGCAGGCGGCGAGAGCGCAGGGAGGCGCGGCGTCCGTCCCGAGCAGAACCCGGTTTTTGTCTTGGAGCGAAGCTGTCCCGAAGTCGCTAATCCCAAATGCACCGGCTCATCTTCCTTTACACCCTGGCCTGCGCAAACTTCTGCAGCTTTCGGGACACTTATGCAACTCCGCAAAGCGCATCCATCAAAGCTTTGCGCAACGCCAACCTGAGGCGAGATGGTAAGGGGCTCATTTTATTTACTTATTTTTAATTAAAACAGTCACGTTTGATGTCATTGTTCTTTCTATCCACCTCCCCAAATCCTTCACATGAATTTGGACTGAATGCATTGTTTGGCTACGGAGTTGTTCTGCTTGTCTGTAGTCCCTTCAGCCCCTCCTTCAGCCCCTCCTTCCAGAATGGGGCTGACGGGTGTGGGACGCCAGCAGGAGGGCATAGTATGGATCTGGTGGCTCATCTTGCTGCACCCTAGAAAAGTCATTTTGGTGTCCAGAAGTCTGACACCAGGATGCTGTGCCTCATCCCGGAGTTGGAGAAAGTTGCAGACTACGCCACCCCTTGGTGAGGCTCTTAACCTTTTGGACTTATAACTAGCAAAGACCAGGCATTTGTGATAGGTGGAGTCAAGAGTGACCTTCTCTGGGTGATTTTTTAACTTAATTATGCATGTATTTTTAGTGCGTTTCAGTACTGCAATTTTATCTGGAGCAAGGTGACTATTTATTTATATATTAGTTATTTATTAGGAGAAGTTCAATGTTGCCCCTTCCAGACCCTTAAGTGACTTTCCCTTGGAACTTATGTCTGGCTCAGAAAAGCAGTCTAGGAGATAGGGTTTCTGGGGCTTCCTCTGTCACCACAGGGGGACCTGGCTTCTGCTGTTAGTGCTCTTGTGTGGGAGGCTTTCAAACTATTTGGAAGGAGAAAACTCCTGAAGCAGCTTTCCTAAGCAAGGTCTCAAAACAGGCTTATTTGTTTTCCTTTGCTCTGGAGGACACCTGGGTCATTGGGTCTCAGAGACTCTAACTTCAGATTATTTACTTTCTGGAGCTTCCACGGACAATCTGAAGTTGGTTTATTCTTCAATTCCCAGCTGTAGCTAATGTTCCGGTTATCTGCAGCTGTTTCTGGTATGCACCTAGATAGACCCTCAGGTTTTGAGGTTTTGTTTTCCCCTGATTCAGTATCATCTCTCCTGCTTTCTTCAAGTTCTAACACACCCCCTAGGAAGATTACCAGCCTAATCTTATAGCATCCCTTTTGAGCTGGTGACATTTGACTGTCTTACTTGTAAATTCATATTAATTATTTTATACCCATATCACTTTCATTCTTGGTGTGTCCTTATTTTGGACTTCACTGAAAGACTTTTGGACTTTGAAGGGAAAATATAAACTTTACTGTATTTCTGATAACAGCTAGACTGTGGATTTCAGTATGTTCAAGTCATTTGAAATGGTAAGGTATGTTGTGGGGGAAGCCCCAGTCACCTTACTTCATTACAGTGTTTCATATGAAATATTCCAGCAGTGCATTTTTAATAATCTGCTATCTTAGATAAAGCACAAAAGTTTCTTAGTAAAATTAAAAAACAATTTAGGCCCAAGACCAAGATGTTATAGTTTTACTCTTTAAGGTTTCCACTAGAGACATATCTTCTCCTACTTGATTTTTTAAGTTTGCTCATGTTTGTACTTTATATGCCCTTTTAACTGCATAGAGTAAAATGCCACTTATGATTTGCATGACTTCATAGCCAAAATTTTGTAATCCTTAGCCTCCCAAGTATCAGTTACAAGAAGTCAAGGACAGAAAATGAAAAGTATGTAACCATTTTCCATTAGCCCAAGATTCTGTCTAAAACCAAGTTATGCAGCTGTAGCTCAGAATTTTTTAAAAATTATTTTTTTGGGGTAGGGAATACTCTTATTTTAGTTTTTATTGCTAAAACTCCATATGTCTAATCTATTTGGTAAATATTTTGTTCTAGCAAATTTTTAAAAACTACCATGGGTTTTTAATTTCTTTATAGTGTAGCCAGGTCTATTTAACAGTTACTCACACAGTTTAACAGTACACACACACACACACACTTTAATTAGCTCAGATTGCTAAATATTTTCCTCCATATCAGTTTCATCTTATAAACAATGCTGTGAAGGAAGAAAAGCTAGACACATAAAATCATTTTATAGGGAGTAAAAATATTAACACTCTAATGAGGTTTTAGTTAAATTTTCAAATGGCAGCTTTTTCTTAAGTGCATATGATTCCCCTAAGGGGGTGAGATTGGGCTTTAGGGGTGAAAACTCTTAGCTATTACAATGATTTCTGTTCCTCTAAGGGGCTACAATATAAAAACAGATATAGAGTATATCAGTGGTGTTAACATTTCATGGGGAAGGAAGGTGAATAGAAAAAAAAATGTTCAAAAAGACTGATGGAGGTTGGTAATGGTGAAGAAAAGGTTGAAAAACACTGTTGGAGAATTTTGGTGAGAGAGTAAAATTAAAGAATCTTTGAAGAGGTCTAGACGTCATCTAGAAAACTCTAATGACAATATTTGAGCTGTCAGAAAGTAATAACTTGTTAAATTGACTCCAAGCTTTCTCAGCTTGCTTTCTCAAATCTTCTTCATAGCCCATTGAAGAACACAATATTCTTTTTATTTTGGATATAAAATTAAGGTAGGATGTAAACTTCAGGGAGATGTAGATAAGGAATATATTTAGGAAAAAATATAAAAACATAAGTTTCAAATATTAATGTAGGGCCTTTAGGAAATCCAGCCCTTAGATTAAAATGCATAGGATATCACAAGAAAAAAATAAATTGGCCATGATCCTTGAGAGGGATGGTAGAAAACATCACCTGATGATAGAACTATCTTCACATGTGAATGTCATCCATTTGTTCCTGCCAGGCTGAATAGGTGCTGCCTCCAGTTGCAGTCAAGAAAGGAACAACAAGAGCAGATGTCCTATAAGAAGGGCATCAGGTGTATTGCATTCTGTCTGGCTTGATACAGAAACTCACATGTGATCTATTGTGCCTAAGAGGTCCCGATAACTGGGATAGCTAAGAAATGATATGCAAATATGTAGTGCTAGGGTTGTAAATGATAGTCTTTCTCAGCCATTATAGGAGGCTGGCTGGCTCTCATCTTCTGGCTTCTAGAAATCTCCATCATAATCTATTCTTGTTCTAAAGAGACATCACCAGAGCCCTTCCATTTGAAGAATGATTATAAGTGCCCCTGTGGAGAAGTGTGGTTGAATTTGGTTCATCTTTCTAGGAGGAAATGAGGCTGTATGCTAAAACATAATAATTAGTGGTATTAATTGAGTGTTTATTCTTATATCAGAGTTTTTATTGTTCTTGCTCAGACCAATTTATGAGCACAGAGAAAAAAATCCCAATTTAACCCTAGCACTCTTGTTTTAGTGCCTATACAGTCCGTGCCTTTGTGATAATAACTGGTCACAAGTATGTATTGCTCAGAGTGTGTATCAAGAAGTGTAAAGTAGCAATTAACTGACACTTACTTACTTAAAAATCTAACTTTCTGCCTATGGATTTAAGAATATACTTTATTGACCTTTTGTTGATTTCTGAAAGTAAGGTGTTGCTGGTAAGCAGTGATGGATTTAGTTCCGCTTGGTAAATATACCAGAACTTGAATTGTCTATTACATTATCATTAGCTAATGATAGGCTTGCAGTTTTAGTAATTGTGCTTAGATTTTAAAGTAGTCAAGCTTGTTTTTTAAATGTGGCTTTCTATTTTCATCGATGGACGTATACTGACTTTGGTGCATAGAGATTAAACCAGGTGTGGTGGTGCATGCCTGTAATCCTAGTGACTTGGGAGGCTGAGTTGGGAGGATGCTAGCCTCAACAACTTAGACCCTGTCTCAAAATAAAAACTAAAAGAGCTGAGCTGAGGATGAGGCTCAGTAGTTAAGTGTCTCTGGGTTCAGTCCCTGATACCAATTTAAAAAACAAACAAACAAACAGAGTTTAAGGGAAGGCAACAAAACAGAGGAAAATATAAACAAATTATTTTTTAAGTGTTTGAAAACTAAGAATCAGATTAGTGTTTAAATTCTCTGCTCTTCTGAATTTATAATTTCTTTTATATACTTTAAATATAAATACTTTAAATACTCTAATAGTTTTAAGACTCCCAATCTTATGAAGCATAGTGGAGATTACATATTTTAAATTCAACAACTTTGAATTGCCACCAGGGGTAATAATATTTAATTAAGATTCTTTTAAAGAGTACAGTTTAGCCAGGTGTTTGGATGCCATGCAAGTGGAGGGTGCCAGTAATGGCATTATGAAGTCCCTGAATGTCAGTGGGTTTTTCTACAGGATTTTCCCTTTCAGTGAATAAGAGTAAAACTGTGTTGTTTCAGAACAATAGAGTCAAACAATGGAGCAGAGCTCACAGGGCCATCCACCTTTTCTGACCGGCAAGAAACATAAGCATGCTGTCTCTGTCACGCAAGACTGTGAGCATATTTGGTCTCAAACCCCCATCATTCTGAGTCTGGAAGGATATGCCCTTGAGAGCTGAGTCATAATGCAAATCATCTTCCTTTTGGAACTTACTCTTGAATTCTCTTTTTTGAAATGATCTCATTAGTGTGAAAAGCTAGTTCCTGAATACCTTAATAAAAGCCTTCCTTTTATTAAGATAGGAAAGTCTTTTAGGTGAACCAGAGGTAGGATGTTTCTAACTCATCTATGCCATGACATTTGGGTATTGCACTGATCTTTCTCAAGGGAACAAGATGGTTTTAGAGTAGAATTGAGTTAGTAGCTAAGTTGCCTATCCTCTTTCAAAGTTATCTCTTTTCAAGTGATTCTTGACTTAATCTGACTATTTTCCAAAGACAAAAGGTAAACAAATAGTTTTTTTTATCCTGCACTCTGCTGCTAAGTCCTGCTGTCACTGTTATTTATTTATTTGATGGTTATTTCTTGCTTCTGTCATATCTGCCATGTCTTGTCCTAGATGTTCAGTTGTTTAGCACAATATGAATGAAGCATGCATGATTCCTGCCATCCTGAAATCTGCAATCTAGTGAACAATATGGACAAATAACTAGTCAGTTCCAAGTGTTGCTCTTAACTTTCTGATGTATTCTGAAGAGGGCCAAGTGCCTTAGAGGTCCCTGCAAGGGGACCTCAGAACACGTTAGCTTCAGATTTCCTACCGCTTCTTCAACAGAACAATTCCACATATATCTCCATACTTTTGATTTACATACTGTCTTCAAGTTCATCATAAGATTTTTGTTTGAAAAATGTATTTCACACTTAGAGTGTAAAAGCACTATATAGTGTGATAGGTGCTTTTGTGGGGGAAGTGCATTCAGTCACAAGAATCTACAAGGAGCATTTAATGCAGTCAGAAGAGACTGAGAAAGACTTTCTGGAGAAAGAAGCACTTCAACATAGGCATGAAGGATGAATGGAGTTCAGAAGGCAGGAGCCCTGAGGAATGCATGTGGAGTTTCCTTGTGGAGAGAACATTTGCCAAGATATGGAAGTGAAAAATTCAAATAAGCAAGTGTGCACTAGTGAAAATCCTGGGAAGTAATGTGAGGGAGTTTGGCCAGAGTGCTAAGTGCAATGGGAAGTCATTGAAGGATTTAATTGAGACATGCATGGCCCCTTCTGTGCTTGAAAGTAGTGACAGTGTTCCTGAGGAGTAGCCAGGCCAGCTGTAATGAAGACTGGTCTCCCTGCATACCCACTGTGAACAGCTACACACACTGGAATATTTCATTTGAAGTATGGTAGTAGAAGACATGAATGTCTTTCCTAGTCCCAAATCTCCAAAACTTAGTGGCCTATGCCTTATGACATTCCTGGTGTTCCTTACCCAAGATGCCTCTCTGGAGATCAGCACAGCAGATGTTATTTTTTTTAACACTATTTGAGGTCTCAATAAAGTAAGGTAAAGGGTGCAAGTGACCTGCCTAATGTTTGTCAATGTGTTACTGCAAATATATACACTTCAGAATTAGTGTAATTTAAAAGGGACCATGTTCACATTAACTTTTGTATGAAGGACAGTTTCAGCAAGAATCTGCAGGCGTAATAGATGACAAAAAGAAAAGAATCCAACAAAAATGCTGCAGCAAAATGTTCTGTATCCCCATACAGTATTTTAGGACCAAATGTAAGTCATAAATAAAGGAGTAAGCCTTTGGGACCGACAGTGCACAGGTGGACGTGCGGGAAGAAATATTTTCTTCTGAGAATTTTTTTTCCAAGGCAAGAATGAGGCATGCTTTGTTTCTCACAAGCACTGATGATGCATATAGTAATATATCTCTTCCCTATCTTCACCTTGGTGTGCTGACATCTGTATATTTAATATTGAGAGATTAATGCTGAGCATTTTTGTGATTTGTGGAGTTTTTGTATAATTGCAAGGTAGGAAAGTCTTTGGAAGCACCATAATACAGGTACTTGAACTGCCTTTCATCATGAGGAGTGGTCTTTCATCATGAAGAGTGGTTTTTCCTCAGATTTCTTTAAACTTGAGCACATTTTTATGGAGTGTGCTTATGAGGTTGAATAGTTTTAAAGGTAATGCATTGTCTTAAAAGCAAATCAAACATGATTTGAAACCTCATATATTAGAATTCTTTTTAAAGAAAGTTTATTTTAATGTTTATCTTTATTTAACAAAAAATTATGTATATTTGTGTATTTATGGAGTATAACATGTTTGAAATATGTAGGGTGGAATGGCTATCAAGCTAATTAGCATATATGAATTAGCTCATCCTTTTTATGTGTGTGGAGAGAATGCTTAAAATCTATTCTTGTGGCAGTTTTCAGGGATATATTTCATTGTTATTAACTGTAGTCATCATGTTATCTATACTAATATTCTTGTTTTTTAAAATTTGAAATCCAGCATGGTTTCTCTGGGCAGAAGGATCTTAGGGACAGTGGCTGGTATGGGTTATGAGTGAGGGTTAAACATTTTGTGTTGGTTCTGTGCAAGTCTTTTCAGACCCAAAGGGAGAAGATCCTAACAAGTTCTGCATCTTGTGAAAGATTAAATAAGCCACATGGCAGCCACCCGGTTTATGGAATTTAGCTATTCAGTAACCTTAGTTATAGAAAACAAAATTGATTGAACCAATAAATAGTCAGCAAATTCACTTGTAAGTTAAAAGCAGTGGTAACTGTGTATAAATGAGTTCATAGGTTCATGGAGTGGATACTAAATGACCATTTTTCTTCACTTTCTGTATAATTATGTCATATTTGTTTACATGGTTTCCATATCCACATAGAATGGGAGTGTGATATTAGAAGAAGGATGAGGACTGGTTCTAGTTATTCACACTACTAGCATTGAACAGTGACAGCCAGTGATTTTCCTGCCTCCTCTTATGTTTCCAGGCCTTGGAAAGTTTTCATGAGACCTAAGCAAGCACAGCTGGCTTAGGTTTCTAATTGAATTAAGTGAAAATAGTTCCAACCTATTTCCATATGTCAATAGGAAATTACTATATTACAACCCAGTGAAGTAGTTGATTTTTGAAATGATGTCTTTGAGCCAGAAAGGAAAGTTCACATTATATGACTGATAGATTTACCAGGTTCAGATGGTGTAGTGGTATCAACTTCAGAAAATATGAAGTTCAACCAGAAAATTGACAGTGTTTACTATGGAAACCCTGTGGAAAAGAACAATTGGAGCCAGGATGATAACAAACTATAATTATCATTCTTTCAGTGGTAACTAAAAGATTTGTATTATCAAGAGGGAGGTGAGTAAGGATTTTATTGGCCCTTTGGATTAGACCTGTTGGGTTCAGAATCCTTAATAACTTGAAGATGAGCATAGGAAACACATCTACCAAGCCTTCATATGTTAGTTGGGAAGTTAATAGTTTGGACCAGATGAATGGATTGAATTGGCAGACATTTTGTAAAGGCCCAGAATGTAAATATTTAGGCTTTTCATGCCATATGGTCTCTGTTGTACCTACTCAGTTCTACCACTGTAGCATAAAAGCAGACATAGAAATTGCATAAATGAATAGGAGGACTGTAAAACTTTTTTGTTTGCAAAATGTTAATAAATGTTTGTAAGACTTTACTTACAAAAATGGACAGTTTGGCTATGGGCCAGTTTGCAGACAATCCACATGTTCTTGAGTTGGAATGATGTACTCATCTTCTCAATATGAAATTTCACAGGGACAAATGCAAAGTCTATCTCTTTGTCTAGAAAATAAAAACAGCTGCAAAATTTTAGCATCAGCTTACTATGATTGATAGATTGATTTCATAGTGTCCCAGAGATTTCAATATGTTGTGTCTGTGTTTTTATTTACCTCTAAGAATTTTTTAATTTCCTCCTTGATGTCTTCTGTAACCCATTGTTCATTCAGTAGCATATTGTTCATTCTCCATGTGATGTAGGAATTTATCTTCCTTATTTTATCGCTGATTTCCATTTTCATTCCATTATGATTGGATAAAATGCATGGTAATATCTCCTTTGTATTTGCTAAGAGTTGTCCTATGGCATATGTTCTATTTTTGAGAAGAATCCATGTGCTGCTGAGAAAAAAGTAGTTCTGCTTGATATATTCTATATATGTCAATTAAGTCTAAGTTATTAATTGTGTTATTGAGTTCTGTAGTTTCTTTATTCAAATTTTGTTTGGAAGATCTGTCCAGTGGTAAGAGAAGTGTGTTAAAATCACCCACGATTATTGTGTTGTGGTCTATTTGTCTCTTGAACTTGAGAAGAGTTTGATTGATGAACATAGCTGCACCATTGTTTGGGGCATATATATTAATGATTGTTATGTCTTGTTGGTGAATGGTTCCCTTTAGTGTAGTGTCCTTCTTTATCCCTTTTGGTTAACTTTGGCTTGAAGTCTATTTTATTTAATATAAGTATGGACACCCCTGCTTGCTTCCGAGGTCCATGTGAGTGGTATGATTTTTCCCAACCTTTCACCCTCAGTCTGTGTATGTCTTTTCTTATCAGATGAGTCTCCTGGAGGCAGCATATATGGACAGATGTCAATATCTGTATCTATCTCATCTCCTAACTGGTTTAGTTGAACAAATCTTTTGCTTCAACAAATGATGTAGCTGCTCAACAACAATGTACAACTGGTATTAGCTTTACCACATTGTCAGAATCCGGGGGCAGCAGTACTCTTAGACATTGGACTTTCTCCTGGACAGTCTGAATCTGAGTGTGATGTGCTCTTGGTCCTTCCCCTCTGCAATTCCATCTCTTTAGGGCTCCATTGGCTTCTGACATGAAACTATAAGGTTCCCTACTCTTTTGTCTGAAATATTCTCATTGGCTCCATCACTTTAGCCAACAAGTATGTTGCATCTCTCTGTACCATTCCACAACAAACTCTACATTTTATCACCATATAGACTTACCATAACACATCCCTTGGGATCTGAAATCATTCCCACTGTTCCAGGGAACCGTCTTGGGCGAGGTCACCATGATTCCTAGTCTCTTCTTGAAACATTCTCTTTCCCTGACTGGTGGCTGCTCTTGCTTTGTGCTATCAAATGATGGGTTTGAAGTGGTGGTAGAAACAAAGCCAAAACTACCACAGTACTCATTTTAGGTTCTTTGGGAAAGCAAGATTAGAGAAGGCCTGAAAATGTATAATTTTATGTTATTTTCTTTCCCTGTAACTGATAGGAATAGTGAAAGGAGTAGGAGAGATTTTTGAATGTTATAGGGATCTTGTTAATATAAAAAGAAAGAACATTGTAAGTTAAAAGTCATGCCACATTATAACCTATCAAGTTCTACAACGGTAGCATTTTTGTGGCTAAAACATAAAAATGTTTTAAAAATAGACATTGAACACGCATATATATTTTCCCAAACATTATTATTTTCTAAAAAAGTTTTATTTATTTTAGCTGTTGATAGACTTTTATTTTTTTTATTTATATGCGGTGCTGAGAATTGACCCCAGTGCCTCTTACATCCAAGGCAAGTGCTGTATCACTGAGCCGCAACCCCAGCCTTCCCTAATATTATTGAGTACTTTTATTTCTGTACCTTGCCCAGATCTCTTTGGTTGGTCTTCTGATCTGTATAGGATTTACCTTATTTCTTAGGCACTAACCTTAGCTTTATTTTCTCACTTTTTTCACTGATCCTCTCTCTGGAGAGTCTTACTTTGTCCAAAGTATTAACGGCTACTTAACGTGCAAATGAATCATAAGTCTCTACTTTCTGCTTTGACCTCTTTACTGAGCCATAGACTTGTCTTTTTATTTCACTGCTTGAGGTCTATAATGAGTGATCCCACTGCTATCTAATGTAAATCCTCTAATTCAGTAAATAATAATGTGAAATCATTTTTAAAATATTAGACTATTTATCCAGTGGCAAATTCCTTAACATTATGAATCCTTTCATTGCTGCTGTTGTATGTCTAGCCAATCATAATTATTTTTGTGTGAACTATTCAGTGAAGGCACAGATCAGATGTCACATTTTGAATAGAGGAAATGCCCTACACTGGGTAGTCTCTCCTGACCCTCACTTCTCCCCAGGTGGAATAGTTTACTCCTTTATCCAGCATTTCTATAATAATGCTTGAAGTGGCACTTATTTATTTGTATGTTTAATATCTGCCGATTTGTGTATGCCAACGGATTTAATGCAGCCAAACATTCTCCTTTTCCTCTTTATTGGCTGGCACATAGGAGAAGCTTATGAAGGTTTGATGAATGTGTAATTTTACTAGCGGGTGCTCGCTTTTTATGACAAATGATTGGATCATATGAGCCCTTTCACTATCAGATTGAAAGAGAAAAGGTGTTTCTCTTTCAATCCTGTCTTTTCAATTATTGGGCTTAAATATTCTGAATCTAGGCTGACTGCTGGGTTTCTTAATTATCTGGTGTTTGTTATATCATTGATCAGGATAGAGAACATAAGGGCAAGAAAGAGGGAAGGTCATAGTGATAGGAAATTAATTTTTGTACACATCCATGTGGAAAAACCTAGAGGCAGAAAAGCAAGAGAGAAACACATATTTGCATGGAATGCTTTCATAATGCTCATGGAATAACCGAATATATTATTATGTCTTTAAAGTAAGTGCTCTCTGATAATAATACCTCATATTTCTCAAGGATTTTTAACATGACAAGGTACTTTCATATCCAAGGAATTTGGTTCATAATTCCAAGATCACATTTTTGGACTGCTACCTTAGGTGAAAGCATGACATCTTGGGTTAATTTCAAATAACAATGAAATGTAGAATATTCTCAACTCTCTCAATAGAAGCAACATCAAAAGCCATAATACCATACACATAATACTAATGAAACTGATCCTTCTTGGTACATCTTACCACTATTATTTGAATACTTTCACATGAAATTTCTGCTACTTAATAAAAGGGATTAAAAGAAAGAGGTGAAAATATCTATCAAGGAGCAAGTCAATCTGGATGGCAAACTTAAGAAAAGTGAGGAAAGATTAATGCATCTTCTTTTCATATTGAGTTTTCTATGGAGAAGGATATTCACAATATATGTTATTTTACAGAGGATAAAATGAGAGTTGTTGATGGTGTATTTTTTTTATAATCACAAAAACTTCATTGATAAAGTTACTAAACATAAAATTAAAGGATTTAACAAAATAATGTAAAAAAAAACTAGACTAAATACTATTTAAATAGCTCCAAAAAAAAAAAGCTACTGTGGCATTACAATGTTTTGATTCTGAGCCCAGATGTAATAAACAAATGCTATTCATTCATTCAACAAATGCTCTTTGAGTACTGACTAATGCAGAGCTCTACATGCTGAACTGTAGAGCAGAGATAGTTAAACTTAAGGTTCGGTCTTTGCTCACTTAAAGCTTCTACTTTGGCTGAACAGGGAAAATGCATTTGTGATTAAATACAAGGCAAGACAGTACAATATGAGTGTCAACATTTTGTGACCTAGGGTATTTTATTATTTTTTTGGCAGTTGATGTTTTGTTGGGTTATTTTAAGAATATCAATCTTAAGATTCTGTCCTGTTGATCAACTTACAACCACAATTCATCTATCCTAATATGTGGGTTCAGAAAAAGAAAATAATGATTAAGCTATTGTTCAACACAATATTATTTGAAAATGAAAGGGAAATCTCTTAGTAATCACTGTTATTATATTGATAAAAACTTGAACAGAAAAATAACTTTTAATTGTATTTTCTTAAATACTATCTTGATTTTTGTCTCCTGTCTTTTCAATTCTTGGGCTAAATATTCATGAATCATAAAAGTGAACATATGGATTAAGTAAATAACCCAGTAGTACTTTGTAATGTGTGATATGCAGTATGATTATTTGACCACTGGATGGCAGTAGACAAAGGTAGCTTTGTGCATCATATTTTCTTTTCCTCCCTATCTTGATTGTCTTTGTAAACTAAGGAACTCTCAGGTTTTCTAAATACATTTTTTTAAAAAATCAAGAATAATGGGAATCTATCATTAATATGCAACTCTTCTATTCTGTATGATATCAGTAAACTCTCAAAATAAATTAACACATATTGAATCAGTTTAGATAACTGTTTTACTGCTTTGCACCCTTTATATGTCCAGTTGTATGTGTGTGTAAAGTTCAAAAAAATTCAGTTTAGAAACACTGATTAGTTGAAAATAGTTTTCTAAACAATGAATGCATGTATGTAGTCATTGACAAGTTTTTTTTTGGACACATGACTAGCTAGTTGACCATTCCGCGTTACTTGCCAGATGAATGGTTTATCAAAAATGACTGACTTTGGTGGACTAAAGCATGGTTGTAATATCAGAAGTGAGAAATAATCGTCTCCTCATGTTGTGATTTTTGAGATCCTATGAAAATGTGGGGCAGAGTGGTGAACAAATGAAATAAGGTGTAAGAACAGAACGGTTAAGCCCTGCAGCTCACTACCAAGTTGTTGAATAGTAATCACTTCTGGGTGTACAATTGCCAAGATTGCTACACGTAAAAACAAACAAACAAAAAAACTGGTTATGTTCAAATTTAAAGTGGTATGCAGAGCTGATCATTTCTAATGACTGTTTTAAAGCAGATTGGAAACACATGTACTAAAGTCTATACTGAGCTGAATAATGAGTACAAAGACTGACACTGTAATTCTAGAATCTCTCAGTGTTGCCTTATATGGTAAAGATTTTGAAGATTAAGGATTCTGAGATGGAGAAATGATCTTGGATATCTGGGTGGGTCCTAAATGGAATCACGAGTGTCTATATTTGAGAGTTGAAGGAGAGATTTGACTCAGGTAGAGGAAGAGATGGCGGAGTGACCACAGAGACAGAGATTTAAGTTATGCTCCCACAAGCCAAGGAATGCGAGCAGTCTCCAGAAGTTTGATGAGGCAAGCTTCCCTAGAAGCTCCTGAGGGAGCATAGCCCTGCCAACAGCTAGGTTTTGGTTTATTCAAGCTTATCTCAGACTTTCAGCCTCCAAAACTGTAAAAGAAAACAAGTGCATTGTGTTGTTATTGCAGCCCAATAAACTAATACAGGGTCTTTAATATGAAAAATGAATAGATGAACTGCCTAATTTTTTGAGCCCAACTTCTCAGCTCTTTATAAAATTTCCTGGCCCAGTAAATTGATATTGACAGTTCAATGGTTTAGATCAGTTCAGATTTCTTCCCTTGAGAATATTATAGTAAGACAAGCCTAATTTCTGCCCTACCTCCCTCGTAAAGTTTTGAAAATTTTGACTCCAAATCTTACCTTATGCAGATGATGAAAGGGGCAATATTCCGATGTTTTATATTATAGTTGATTTTTAAAACTTTCTTTTAACCCAATATGTCATTTATTTCTTTGTTGGCTGTTATGGTTATTTATTCATGAATTTTTGTTATGAGCCCACTGTACATTTCTGTCTGGGACTTAGTGTGGAAAATTATGTGGTAGTTACTTTGTTAATTAATTCTCTGATAATCATGTAATAATAGCTATCATCTACAAAGTACTTACTATTAGAGAATGTTGATGTATATTAAATATTTAAGCACAATGACAATAGTATATATTAGGAGATGGAAACAAAGAAGATCTAGATCTAGATGAAATATTTGGTAATATTAAATTATTGGTAATTTGAAGTACAGGATGGAAACAGAGAATTGAAGTTGAATTTCTGAGCCCAAGGCTCTTAGCTGTAATTGAACCCAACTATTGCCACTCTTCTTAAGTGATCATTATCCAAGAAAAATGTAACACAAGCCACATTTACTAAAAAATATTTATCAGTGACATGAAAATAATATAATGTGTTGTGATGAATCCAACTACTATATATAACTATAAAGTGCTAATTAAAAAAATAAAATAAAAAAGTAAAAATATATTTAAAAATGCAGGAAATTGGGCTGGGGTTGTGGCTCAGCAGTAGAGTGCTCACTTAGTGCGTGCGAGGCCCTGGGTTCAATCCTCAGCACCACATAAAACTAAATTAATAAAAACAAAGGCATTGTGTACAACTAAAAGAAATAAATATTTAAAAATTCAGGAAATTAATTTTATGCTTTATTTTACTCTATATGTATAAATATTATTTCAGTGTCCAGTATTCTTAAATTATTGAGATTTCTTTTAGGATTTTTTGATCATACTAAGTCTTTAGAATGTGGCATGAATTTCATACTTAACACATCTGATTTCAGGCTACCTACATTTCAAATAATCAATGGTGTATGTGGTTAGTCATTACCAATTTAGATGGCACAGCTCCAGAATATTGAGGTTATTTACTTAGACCAACCCACATTATGATTGGTTGATTTCCAGTATAAAAATTAATTTATGAAAGTTTATTTGCCATATGTCACAGTCAACTGAGTCACTTTTTAGGAAAATTAGCAATTCTGTATGGGCAAAAAGTGTGTGGTTTATAGGGTGTCTTATTATTATATCAACATTGGTACAGTTGACATTTCTGTTTGCTTTCATATTTTCTTTAAAAGCAACTCACATTTTTTTCAAATAAACTTAGTCTATTAGGATACTTGGTTTTTATGCCAGGTGCAAAATTTCTGATATTTGAGAAGTTTCTTAGGCTGACAGAAGCTGGCACTTCTTATTTCTTCTCTGAATGGGGAAAACTGTGCTTAACTAGCACTGACCTTGCCTTTTCATTACCAACTTAATTTGATTCAAAAATGATAATGAGTTTTATCATTTGACCATTCTAAAGAGCTGTTCTTTCTGAATAGTTAGTAAATGATTTGTGGACAGCAGAATCCTGATATCTGTTGGAGAGTTAACCTATCTGATATTTGTTTTTAAATATTTATTTTTTAGTTGTAGTTGGACACAATACCTTTATTTCACTTATTTATTTGTATGTGGTGCTGAGGATCAAACCCAGGATCTCGCACACACAAGGCGAGTGTTCTACCACTGAGCCACAACCCCAGACCCTATCTGATATTTGATAAAGATTTTAACAAAGGAACCATGTTTCCTTGGATTTAGAGGTCTTGGACAACATGTATTTGGAGTATGTATTTTTAGAAAAACTGAGTATTGTGAAAACTGTTAGGCATTTTCATTTTTCAGATCACCTATTTAATATGTGGCGCAAAATTTAAAAGTGATTAATAAACATTATTATAGAAAGTTGCCAGGCATGATGACACACATCTGAAATTCCAGCAGCTGGGGAGGCTGAGGCAGGAGGTTTGCAAGTTCAAATCCAGCCTCAGTAACTTAGCAATGCCCTAAGCAACTTATGGAGACCCTGTCACAAGTAAAAAATAAAAAGGGCTGAGGATGTGACTCAGTGGATAAGTACCCCTGGATTCAATCCCAGTACCAAAAGAAAAAAAAAGGATTATTATAGAAATATAGATAATTCCTACTTTTGTTAAGTGTCATATCTCAAGCAAGCTTTTAGTTGGGTCTTTGTTGACATGACCTTTAATTTACTTACAATTTGGGCAAGCAAAAATATTCTATTAAATAAAATGGCTTGTAGGGCTGACTTGTTTTTGCTTAATTGACTTTAGAAACATCTTGTTGGATTCTTGTTCCATGAAAGATTCATATATAATGATGCCCTGTAAAACTTTCATTGCTGTAAAATTTATCTCTTCTGTATATGGAAAACTCAATCTAAGTCGCCCATTTTGATGTCTCTTCACATGAAGGACCACATACCATGTACCTAGTTTTCAGAATAACCACATAGGATTGAAAAGTCTCGTTCTAAGGAAGAAACTCCTTCACAAGCTCAGAATCTCTTCAGCAATTCTATATGTGTCAGGACACAGCATGACTCTCATGTTGTTGAAAACATTTCATTTGGAAGGCACTTTTCATTTTTCAGCAAAGAAGTGATTTTTTTTAAACAGTTTTAGTATTCCCTGGTGCCTGGTGTGCACATTCTCACCTATCTCTACCTGAAATTAGATCATTTAGTTTTATTTGTTTATGTTCTGTTTTCTCTCAAGAATGTAAACTATGTAAGGATAAAGATTTTGCCTTTTATTTCCTAGCTCCTGGAGTGTGGCTAGTGGAGAGAGGCATTTAGTCAATATTTGCTGGATGATTGAAGGAACATAGGGGTGCAATGCAGCTAAAGTCCAAACTCAAAGCTTATTGGAGATGTCTGGGGAGAGAGAGATGTCTGACTGATGCTGATGAGGCTGAACTTTTAGGCCTCCTGCCTGGGTTACTGCATTCAGGCCCTACTACCAGATTGTGTATTCATTGTACAAGTGTCAGACTCCACAAAAATCTGGGTAATTCCTGGGTATTGTTATCTGCCTTGACATTTAAAGTTTGCTCTGAAGAAATGTGGAAACAATTGAAACTATGGTCTATCTGGTGAAAAAATTAATGCAGCAGAAGCTCTGTTACTTCCAAATCTGGATTAACCACATTGTTTGGTTTAATACAAAACATGCTAAGTGACCAATGCCCACAGTGACTGAAATGCTCTTGTGTTACTTCTCTGTCACACAAGTCTGCGCCCACCACTGAGACCTGCATATCCCAGAGGTCTGTTGTATCTGTTCCCAAACATATGTCTTCCAGTTGTACAGTTACATAACTTAATTCAGTATTACGTGACACAGCAAAGTATGAAGGTAAACAAGAGTTTTATCTCTATAAATATGTAATGGGATGTTTTACCCAAACATCAATGGTGAGTTGGTTAAAAGATTATTGTTTTACTGAATTTGTCTGCCTGAACTTCCATAACAAAATACCACAGATGTGGTGGCTTAAACAACAAACATTTATTTCTCACAGTTCACGAGCTAGGAAGTTCAAGATATAGGTGCCAGTAAATTCATTTTCTGGTGAGGCTGCCATTCCTGATGAGCAGATGGTCACATTCATGCTGTAACCTCACATGGTCTTTTCTCTTTCACATGCAGAGGGTGAAAGCTCTGGTGTCTTGTTTTTTTATAAGGACGCTTATCCTACATAATGAGAATCTCACCCTTATGATCCTCCTTTAACTTTAATTGCCTCTCCAAGGGTCCTGTCCATAAATATAGTTACAGTGGGAGATCAGGACTTCAGCATGTGATTGTTGGGGGATCCCTAACAATTAAGAATGAGTTAGATAACTGTTCTGCCTAGTTGGAAAATAAAATAAAATACTTAAAAAGGCCAAAAGGCATTATATGTAAAGTTCTTTACAGGTATCTTTACCTTTTTCTCTATTTTTAAGAAAGAGAAATTGAAATGCATAGATAAGGTATGAAAATGGCTTATTCAAGAATGATTACAAAGAATTTTAGCAGCATTAAGACATACTCAGAAGACAGGCCTGTGTATCTCATCAGAAGTGTCACAGGAATGCACATTTATAAGTCTTGAGCTAAAGTAAAATGCGAAACTCCCCATTTCAACTTGCATTTGAAATTAATCCAATAATGTATCAACTATGTTAAATAAAAGGGTTTCCACTGTGTGTATGGAAAAAAAATGTCTTGAAGAGATGCTTGTATTGTATCATGTTTCATCTAGTTTGTACCAGCAGAGGTTAATGAAATTCATTAACCTGAAAAGAAAATCTACCCTGATGAAAGACTATATGGAATAATGATTAAGGGTAATAAGACCTCTGAAGAAATTAGTGATACAGCCACGTCTATTATGGAATGAATGTGAAGATTAAACAGTTACTGTATGTAAAACATTTAGCAGTGTCAGAGAAATAGCATTTAATAAATCATAGGGCATTTAGATGCCCATATTTAGTCATGTGTTGGGTAAGTGATATGTTCACATTCCCACATTTTTGGGATTGAACCATAAATGATTAAAGTTCTATCTTAGTACAAGTGGTACTAACAGCTATGACTACAGTGCATGTATATGAGGGCTTCTTGGACTCACCAAATTTTATCACCAGAAAGCTACTTAGAGATAGTCTTGCCTGCCTTCCTTCCTTCCTTCCTTCCATCCATCCATCCATCCATCCATCCATCCATCCATCCATCCTATGGTTGATAAACAGAAAGGAGCAGTGTCTTGCCTGATGTCACACACTGGCAGGGTCAGGAATTAAATACAAGTTTTCTGTCCTCATCTTTCTATAGTATTTCAGATGTTTCTTGTCTGTTAGTGGATATGACAATTGCTGATCTTGGTGAAGATGAATGGGAAAAGTAAAAGCGGCTTCACCATCCCCTTATTGGTGGAGGTTTTAGTATGTCTACCTTTCCCTACAACGTTATGTTCAGTTTGGATTTTTATGTGGTAAACATAATGGCTATTTTTTAGAAAATTTAATTGAAGGGTAGTTATACAAATTGAGAATTTGTGGTTATCCTTTTTTAAAAACACAATAACATACATACACTTGGAGATCAGGATGAAATCTATTCTTGGGTTGGGAATGTAGTGGAATGATAGGGGCAGGGCACTTACCTAGCATGTGTGATATGTGAGGCACTGGGTTTGATCATCAGCAACAAAGCACGATGTCAGACAGATAACAGAGATTTTAAAAATCTGTCATATCATCTCTCTCTCTCCATGTGTATCTATATCTCTCTACATACATACACATGTATATTCACAAGTACATACATATTCCCAGGTGCATGATAATTTTTGATGTATATATACGGGCACACATTTATGAAATTGGATGTGTCATGTGTTACATATATTATAAAGATGCCCATGTGGTGACATTAATATGGTAGTAATTGGTATGCTAAGTTTTAAAACATGAGGCTGATGAAGTTCAACTAGGTAGGGCCATTAACCTCAGAAAGTTAAGCATTCTTTTAAAGAATTGTAAAGTGGTGTTTGAACCAGACTATAAAAATGGTATATTAGTTGCCTAAGGTGCTGTATCAAACTCCCACAACTTCCATGGATTAAAACAACATAAATTTATTCTCTCACAGTTCTGAGGACAAGAAGTCCATAATTGAGGTGTTGGCAGGGTCGTATACCCTAGGGAGGCTGTGTAGGAGAATCTGTTCCTTCACTGTTGGCTGCTAGCATTCCTTTCCTTTTGGCCACATTCCTTCATGATCACTTTGTCTTTTTCTCTTCTGTATGTGCCCAATAGCCCTTGACCTTTGTTTTATAAGGACAACTGAGATTGCATTGAAAGCTCACCTGTATCATCCAGCATAAGCTCTCTTCTCAAGATACTGAATTTAATCACACCTTTTGTGTGCATGTGTGAGTTGGGTGAGGAAGACAACTTTCAGGTCACTACAGATGAGAACCATTTAGATAACTGAATTCGGGGTGTGCATTATGGGCTGAGAAACTAGGCTAAACAGAGGCAGGAAAGACAAAACATGCTGGGTAACAAGGAGGCATGCCCTCAGGAAGCAGGATGAGTTGTGATTGGAGGAGAGGGAGAAGCTAGCAAAGGTAAGTTGGGGCCGGGCCATGGAGATTCTTTCCTCCAGGGAAGCCACAGTGAAATGAACTGGAGAACTAGTGAGCAAGAGATGGAAGTCTATTAACAGCTCATTGGAGACCTCCCCAAAGTCTACCTGCATCTATTAGCTATGAGATTGTAAAGGAAGGAAAGACTTCTGAAGTCAAACCAACAAATGGAATTTGTAACTGATATGCTTTAGAAGACACTGAAGATATTTCCAGATGCAGGGATAACTGAGAAGACATAGGTTTGATGGGTTGCTTCAGTTGCCAGTGTGACATCCAGAAGACTCAGACGCGTTTAGAAATGTGGAGTTGGTTTCCAGAGGAGAGCCTGATGCTAGGGTTATCTGTTCTGAAGTATGAGGCTCCAGAGGAGAGAGAGAAGAGGAAGAACAGAATGTCTTTCAAGGGACTGTCCTAAGGGCTGTTTCCTTTACATTTTAAGTGACGAAAAAGGAGAAGCCAAATTCTTATGTTTCCTGTGTTTCGAAAAAGTGCATTTTGGGCACTTCTTGACACAACTTAATCCATGGACACAGAGGATTGTTGGATTTACAGGATTTTTCATGCATTGAATGCTTACACAAGGGCTCAATCTCTTTATGTTGTCTCTGCCTAAATGCTGATGTGTGAATCGCACTTTGATTCTTTGCATTTTGTGCTAAAGTAATTTTCTCTAATTATGACCTTATTAAAGTAACATGGTTATATTTGCTTTTTGTTTTATGGTAATGACTGATAAACAAAATGCTAATTGGCATTACAATTTTGTGCTATATTTATTCTGATATTCAAAATGGTTTAATTAGGATTTAATTTGCACACCAGCCTGAGTAGTTGTCTATACTGATATTTCCTTTGGCTTTTTTGTTTTGGAGAAAGTTATTTGTTAAGGCATGGCAAAAGCCCAAAGCTTTGCCATTTTGTGTAGTGTTAC
This sequence comes from Marmota marmota marmota, assembly GCF_001458135.2. Lineage (NCBI taxonomy): Eukaryota > Metazoa > Chordata > Mammalia > Rodentia > Sciuridae > Marmota > Marmota marmota. The sequence goes on from NW_026000242.1 coordinate 18,972,082, forward strand.
TGGTGATTTTTCTGGGAAGAAAATTTTCTTTACTAACCAAGGAAAATATATATTTTACTCCAGTAATGTCATTGTGTGTGAAGTTTTGTTGTTTCAGGTGAAAAAAAATCACTGGATTATCTTACATCCAGTTGAAAGCATAGCTTCTATATCTAACTTTTGTGTTAGTCTTTAGTCTTTAGTGTTTGTGATTGGGTTGTTGTCCCAGGAGCTTATCCAGATCCATATAAACCTGTTCATTCAACACTTGTCAGAAAGCAATTTTTCCTAGAGCACCTGGTGCTCACCTTTTCCCATTTATTGTCTATTACTTTTACTTATTGCACGTTTTAGCCTTCTCTATTAGAAGTTGTATTTTCTCCTTTAGCCCCTTATTACATACTGTGAGGCTCTGAGGGTGCAGAATAGGGCAGCAGATTCCTGCCTAAGGAATCCTATGCTCCATTATCTACCATTTCACTGTCTACATAATTGTTCTGTGTCATTTGTAAATTGAAAAGAATATCATTGTGCAATGTCATTAGAGTAGATAACGGAAAATAATATAAACACCATACAATGTATGGCATAAAATTGTATGTTTAATATGATAGGTATTCAAGTCATCTTACTTTGAAATGACATAGTCAGACCACAAAAAAGGAAAGGCAGATGGACTAAAGTTGTGCATCTCAATTTTTGTTGTGCATTGGAATCCCTTCAGGATCACGTTAAAATCCAGACTGCCTGAGAAATGAGGTGGTCTGTGGAAGACTTAAGATTCTGCATCTAGCCCATTCCCAGGTGAAGTCCATGAGGCTCCTTTGAGGATTGCACTTTAGTAGCAAGATACTAAGGAACTGGTGCTTTACTGTAATGCACATAGGATCTATGAGATGTTATTTAACCTATCCAAATAGGTTAAATATTAGATAGGCTAAATAACCAGGAAACAAACTAACCTTACCAGAGAGTTTGCTGTATTCACTATGAGCTCCATAGTGAAACCTTCTAAAATGCAAATTTTGTATAAAATAAATGATTTTTAAATGCATAATTCCATATTGAGTTTTCTAAAAGTGGAATTTTAATGGAAAAAGTTAAGTTATAAATTAGAATCAGTTGTCAATGTTTTCTCCATTCAGTACAAATGGTAATTTCAGGTAATAAACATAAATTTATTTTATTTTTTAACTCATGGTACAATAGCCATCACAATTTATGAATTTATACCATTTGTTCTTTTTAATTTTTTAATTTTTTATTATTATTTTTTTTGTACTGGGGATTGAACTCAAGGGCATTCAACTACTTTGCCACATCCTCACCCCTATTTTGTGTTTTATTTAGATATAGGGTCTCACTGAGTTGCTTAGAGTCTTGCTAAGTTCCTGAGGTTGACTTTGAACTCACAGCTTCCTGAGCTTCTGGGATTACAGGTGTAGGCCACCACTCCTGGTACCATTTGTTCTTTTTTTATTGATTTTATTATTTTTTTAAATACATGACAACAGTGGAATGCATTACAATTCTTATTACACATATAAAGCACAGTTTTTCATATCTCTGTATATAAAATATGTTCACACCAATTTATGCCTTTATACATGTACTTTGTTGTTGTTGTTGTTTTTTGCATTACAATTCTTAATACTCAGGCAACATTCATGTCCATACTCTATGTCAGCTTATGTACCCATAGTTCAGCAAGTGTTGGCTAAATGTAGAAGATGAAGATAAACGTCTTCTGATTTCAGAAGCTCATTTTCTGCTGGGGAGGCAGACTTGAATTCAAGCAATGGAAAATCCTGGCATTTCCCTGCAGAGGGACAGCTTGGGCTATATATGAGGGTGGGTCTGGGAGAATGTTGAGGGGTGTGTCTGCAAAGGCTGCAGAAACAGCTTGATCCTGGGTTTTAAGGGAGCCTGGTAGGTAGTCTCAGAGTGACAGACAGATTTCCAGGCAGAGAAGTCTAGACATCCAGTAGATAAGAAGGCACAAAAAGGTGCGATGCATAGCCACAGAATAATTTTAGGTACAGTGAAGATCATAATCAAATAGCATAGAATTTGTTATATAGAAGTCAATAGTATATCAGACAATAATTTTATAAATAAATGGTCCATGGCAACAAAGTGATATCTATCAACTTCACTATAACTTTATAAAGTATGGAATACTAAAGAGACTCAGAACCTCTGAGCACTGTAGCTTTGCCATGTACTAATCATAACATTTACCAAATATTCTTTATTTCTTTAATTCTAAAAACATTGTTGCCAATTTCTGTCAATAGACATACATGTGATTTCAGGTTTTTGCAATGTATTTCAGTCTTCATGTTTTCCCACTAGAATGTATGTTGGTAAGTAATAGAAAGGCAAGTATTGAATCTCTCTTGTTCTTGGCCATGTCATCAGGGAAATGCCAAAGAATTGTCTGCATTTAGGATGCAGTCCTGTATGGGCCCAGGGTTTAAGAATCTTCTTTGGTTACTGAAATTCTAAACAATAGACAATTTTTTAAAAACTCACTCAAATTGACAATACAGTTAATTTCAATATCCTGTTGTGATATTGTACTACAGTTGTGTAAGATGTTACCATTGGATGAAATTGAATAAAGTGGTGTCTAAGGTCCTGATGATTTAGTAAATTTAGTATGGCATAATCATGCTTTTCATGTTCTTTGCTATTGGAAAAGGTGTATTTGTGAACAGTTACTTTCAAGCTGAATCTTATTCTCATTTTATTGATATTGTAGTTTATTTTTTTATTAGTTACACATGACAGTACAATAATCTTGACATATCATACATTTTGAATCAAATGGGGTATAATTTCTCATTTTTCTGAGTGTACAAGTTGTAGAATCTCATTGGTCATACAATCACGTATATATACCCACAGCGATACTTGTGTCTATTTTATTCTGCTGTCCTTCCTATCCCCCCTTCCCCTCCCCTCCCCTCCCATCACTTCTCTCTCCCCAATATAATGTGACACACTTCTTTTTTTTCCCCCTCACATCATCATACTGTATACTGTATACATCATCATACTGTATACATCATACTGTATACTGTATAACAATGAGGGTTTCCTTCCATCTTCTGTGCAATTCCCCTTCTCCCTCCCTTTCTCTCCCACCTCTCTTCCCTATTTAGTGGTAATCTTCTTCTCATGCTCTTCCTCCCTATCCCATTTTGAATCACCCCTCCTTAAAATATTTGTTTTTCCATAGTAATACTTGTACATACTTAGAAAATAAAATCGTCCCTTAGGTTTTATAATAATGAGCAGTGATCCTTCTAATCCCTTCATATGCACAAGTCCCAATTCCCAGAGGACTGGGTATTTTTTCCTTAATTGGTCTTTGTTTTGTTACTTCTTCCCATAGACTATTGTTCCTAGATTTGTCAATTTTAGACACTACTTATTATCTTTTTGTACTCAGAGATGTGATTTGTGGGTTTTGTGAGGAAAGGAAGGTAAACACTTGTTCAATCTGTCATGCTTAACTGGAGAACTGAAAATGTGATTTTAGAGGTGTTTTATATTTGTTTCTGTGGACTCCTTATAGGACAGTAGCTAGATAATTAAGTCATAGGTAGCCTTGGCTGTCTTGCCTATCCGATCTCTAAAGATTGAATCACAAAGACAATTTCAGGTCTCTTTTTCCTGTAGGAAGAGAGCTGAGTAATGTCTGATGTCCTCCTTTCTCAGATTCCAAAGCTAAGATTTACTGAGCTGTTGAGTTCTTTCTGCATTGATTTCCTATGCGAGGCATATCCTTCTTCCTCTTCCCATCCCATCTCACCTGTCTGCCTAGAGTTACTCTCCTCCTACACTCCAATGCAGTGTTACTTTCTTTGAGAATTCTTCCCCTGGCTTCCAGAACATTGATGCCACCATTTCTGTATTCTCCCGGATCTTGGTAACTATTTTTATGTTTTCTCATTAGCTCTCTACTCCTTTTGTTGACCTTTCTCTCTTGAGTTACATGCAGTTCCCATATAGATGTCTTATTACTATGTTTCAAGTACCTCAAATTCCTCAAGTGCAGAACTCAGCTCACCCCAACCTTTTCTGAAGTAGCTGTCCCTTCAGTATTCCCTCTTGGTGAATAAAACTCATCAACTGAGGCATCCTACCTCTCATTGACCTCTGATCCACCATTTCCCATACTGTAATGATCAGGTGAAGATAAGATCAGATCAGCTCACTTCTCAAAGTCCTTCAGTGACACCTAATAGCCTTCTGAGTAAGTCACAAAATCTGATTTCCTCAAACTCAAGCCTCATTCTGACTTAGCTTTTACACAAATATATACTCTGAGTTTCTATTATACCAGGCCACTTAATTTTTTTCTGAAAAGAGCATGTTTTTTTCTCACCTTTGGAAAAAAAATACACACACACACACACACACACACACACTCCTCCTCCTCCTCCTCCTCCTCCTCATCATCATCATCATTTTGGACTACCTTATTTCCCCACCTTCCACACAAACATCATTATGTGCAGTTCCTTCTTATCTTTAACTAGGTCATTCTGAAAGCCTTTCTAGATTTCCTTAAAACAGAGAGGTATTCCTGCATTGGACTATCCAGAGGTTTTGGCTTTCCTTCACTATAACATCCAATATGGTAGCATTTATGACTTAATGTACTAACTGCTGTCTATAAAGATTCTATAGCAACAAAAATAAAAGCTCTCTCAGATCTCATTTGTAGGCTTCCAGTTAAGCATTAAAGAGTGAGCAAGCATATTTACCTTTTTTTCTTCCCCAGACCAACAAGTCATCATCTCTTCAGTGTAAAAAGATAAGTAATGTCAACACACACACACACACACACACACACACACACACACACACCACTGTCACCATTTATTTAGGATTGATTTTGTGCCCGGTAATGTGCTGTTTTACAGATACTATGTCTTCTAAATGTGATTTTCAACTGAATTGCTAATATAACAGTTATGGTAGTCTTTTTAGCACCTTTATACCCCTTATTGTCCTCTGGAGATTAATGACAGCCCTGCTGACAGGATAGTAGAACCTCTGTCCTGTCATCCTAGCCTTAAGATATCGAACAAGGATCCATGTTTGATTCAGACTGAGTTAACCAGATTTCTTCTTATAGAAAAGCTTGAATTTAGGCTCAGAGACTAGATAAAAGAAAAACTGAGATCAGTTCAATTTAACAAAGTTTATTTGAGTATGAAAAAGGTTCTAGAGCTGGTCAGCATTCCAGATCAAAGATGGTTCTAAATGCCCCCTCTTATAATGTGTTGAGCTACTTCTATAACCAGAAGAACAGGAAATGACATACAGAGATTACTTGATTGGTACAGCAGGAATTTTCCTTATTTAGACATAATTTGGCAGCCTTCAGCTTGTGATTGGCCGAGGCTCAGTTACTTAGCTATGAGAGTATATATTCAAGGTTGGTTCCAATCTGCTTGTAATATCAACCTCTAGAGTCCCTTTGGGTCAACTCACCATCCAAGTATGCATTTTGATTTAGGCCAGTTTATTCTAATTCAGTGGAGTTGAGTGAGATATGTGGTCAGAAAAGGCAAAGCTGGGAGGAATCTACCACTTTCCATTTTGGGCACACACAAGAAAAGCCAGTCAGAAGAGACAAAGGAAATGAGGTTTCAGTTCAACAGAGCTCTGTTTCAGTTTGACAAATGGGCTTCAGCTCCTCAAGAGGCCTAAGTAAATAAACATACTGCCTGAGGTTCTTTGTGTCTGTCCCAAAGCTCCCTTTTACCTGAGCAAAATGAGTGGGTTCTACTGCTTGAACCAAATTATTTTGAATTAAGATATTGATCTTAATCAAAATACTGATGATAACTTCTTGAATAAATGGAGTATGACATCTTAGAGCTTAGCACATGATCTGATACACTGGGGGGCTCAATAAATTAATGAATGGGTTAATGATGAAACAATCTCTCCTGTGGGCTTGCTACCTTCAGACATTCAAAACCATGGTGTGCCACCTGATGTTCCTAGGCTATCTGAATTGAATTAGTTGGGCTTTTTTTTTTTGGAGACTTATTCCAATTTGGAATTACATTTTGCATATGTGATAAATTTTCTAATTCAACACAATCATTTCTTTTAATAGTGTACTTAGGAAGTTCTAATTATGATTAATGAGAAGTACTTCTTTAGAGATGCTTAGCATATGAAAAAAATAAGGCTAATGTTTAGTGTATGTAATCCATTACTTGATTTTTCAGCACTTACCTAGTATGTAGTACTCCAAAAGTGATATTGCACTCATTTGAGGGTATATATATGTGTGTAGGTGTGATCCCTAAACACACAGGGATATATGCACAATTACATTTAGACTTGGAAAGGGTAGAGGAAACAGAAATTTAAGAAAACTGTAATTGCTACTCTTATGATTCTTATTTTAGTAGTGTCTGATGGGAAAGATTAATGCTATAGAAATGCATGTGGTTCCTAGAGATTCATTAGGTGAAACAAGGATGAGTACAGCTGTGTGCCGCACAGATGTGGATCCACACAGATGTCTACCTTGACATGGGGCCATGTCATCATTTAAGAGGTTCTCATTTTTGTGACTGTTAGAAAAACTTGCATTTTACCAGATTGTGTCCCTATAAAATAAGATGCTTGGATCCCAGATGCAAGGCACCAGGACACATAGCATTGCCACATATTAGCATGCTGTATTCTCTCTTTGGGCTTTCATTCTTGCTTCTTTGCTTGCCGTTCTTTCTGTTATTTTTTTTTCTTTTTTTTTCTGATGCATGTAATGGAACTCATAACACAACTTTTGTATTCTTGAACTTGTGTGATACATTATATTACACATAGCAGTATCTCAATATATATCTTAATAAATGCTTGTGATTCTTATTGCTGTTTATTCAAGGAGTGATATGTAATTTCTGTGAATTAAAAATAACATACACATAGTGAAACATGTCAGTAAGGTCCTATATTAGGACAGCATTTGCAGAGAACTTGAGCATTTGTTACTACTAAAACGTACACTTGAATATCTAGTATCGCAGACACTAGATAGCTCCAAGTATGTAAATGTTTGGACATCTTTGCTCTATGCTCCTCAATATAGAAGCTGGAAATATACTGAGAGCTTTAAAATTATGCCTACCACTATGGCTGAAGTTCAGCTACAGAAGTTCCTTGAGCTTTGTAAAACTTCATTAGCTTATAAAATCATGATAAAAACATCTTGGTGAAATTATTCATGATTCCTATTTCATTATTCATGATTTGTAGATTCCAGATGATAATTGAGACTGGAGAAATGACTTTATTGGATGGCATTTTATTAGTTGCTGGCAGTCATTTAATCTTTCATTTATCTAACAAACACTGGAATGTTTACCATCATACTAGGCAATGTTTTAGGTCCTCAATATGCAATAGCGGCCAAGGGAGACAAATTACAGGCTTCCATGGAACTAGCTTTCTACTAGGGGTGGGGAAGCAAAAGACACTAAAAAAGAAGAAAGATGATTTCCAGAAGTACTAGAGGGAAAATAAACAGGGCATTGTGACAGTGGATGGGGTGGAGAAGCCAATGTTAGGTAGGTGATGGAATAACAAACTCTGGAGGTGTCATCTGAAATGAATAATGAAAAGGAGGCTTTGTGAAGCAGGAATATTTCCAGGAAGTGGGAACAAATACAAATACCCAAAGGCTGGAGAACAGAAAGAAGGCCAGCCTGCTGAAACATGTTGTATTAGATGGAATCTGGTCCTAATTCCTACAACCTATGGATGTTACTTTTCAAGGTAAAGTTTTTGCAGATGTGATTCAATTAAAGATTTTGAGATGAAGTTATTATTCTTAATTATCCAGACTTGGCTTAAATCCCATAACATATGTTCTTATAAGGGAGAGGCAGAAGGGAACTACACAGATACAGAAGAGGGGAGACCCCCAGAAAAGGAGGAAGAAATGTGAAGATGGAGGCAGATTGGTGTGATGCAGTCACAAGTAGGAGAAGCTGGCAACACCTGGAAGCTAAAGAGACGAGAGGAACATAGAGCCTCCTCTGGCCCTCTGGGGGGAGCGTGGCCCTGCCAACACCTTGATGTCAGGCTTTTGGCCTCTAGAACTGTAAGAGAATAGATTGCTATTGTTTTAGGCCACTAAGTTTGGGATAATGGGTTGCAACAACCTGAGGGAACAAATATGCACAATGAGTAAGAGCCAGAGTGACAGTAGATGAGAAAATCTTTTAGCAGTTTTATGGACAGAACTGACATTTATTTGAAATGAAATGCAAAGGTATTACATTGGAGAATCTTAAATCAGTTTGGTTGTCAGGTATCAGAGAGAAATAGATTATGATGGGGAGGATATAAGGATGAGTCAAGGGTGGGATAAAAACTATTTAGAGGTCAGTTGAAACAGTTCAAGTAAGAAATAATGTTGACTCAATCTAGGATGGGAGCAGAGAGATGGAGCGCAGTAGATGAATTCACATAATATTTTTGAGAAACATTGAATAAAACTTGCTAATGGACTTGGATATGAGACCTAAGGACTGTGGTATCCTAATCTGAGTGTAAATAAAGTTATAAAATTAGGTGTGAAATACCCATTTGTGTTTATCCTGGTAACAATGGAGTATGGAAAAATGATAATTCTTTCCTTTTGTAAATAAATTAAATTGTTTATGGATTCTCTTCAAGGCATTTTTCTAAGATACATTTTTGTTCATTTATTGATTTATTATTATTTTTTGTAGTGCAGGAGATTGAACCCAAGGCTTCTTGCATGCTAAACAAGTGATCTACCAATGAGCTGTATCCCCAGCTCTATTTTTCTAAAATATTTTAAATATCTTCAGCTCAATTACAATTGGAAGAAGACTGAGCTGTTTGTGATTAAGTGTGTGGGGCAGTGTACAATTTCTTCTGCTAGATTTTGAAGAAATGTATTGAGGATCCTAAGGAATGTACAAATTCATGCGTACCTCCTTTAAACATTTTAGCACAGTTCCTCTTCTCAAGGTTCTTGGAAATTCCATAGCTACTCATGGCTCCATGTATGTATACTGTAAATATTATAAGAACCAAGTTAAATCCATTTTCATGTGATTGGTGGTAACATAAGGATTATGCTTAAAGTGATTGATTGAAACTGAATATTTGTAGCTTACTTATTTATTTCCTGTTGTAATTTACTAATAAAGGATAAAATTGGAAAAATTATGTGAATTGTTTAATTGTCCAAGTAGGATATGGAAAAATTTGCTCATGTTGTTCAATTCTCATTATTTAGGAAAATAGTTTTATAAAATGACTATAAATAATAACCAATGCATAAAACTAAATGGTTATTTAAATATAATAACATGATAATTCTCATAATGATAATATTTTGATATTATATTAATATAGAAACAATTTAAATAATATTTGAATATAATAAATAAACCTTATTAAGTGCTGCTGTAAGCTAGGCATTACTTTATGAATTATCCTTTATTAATATATATCCACTAATTATAGCTGGTGGAAAGTAATAGAAGTAACATTAGTCAAGTAACATTCTGGGCTGAGGCAGCTAAGACTTGTTCCTCTTCCACAGTCTCTTCATTTACTATAGAACCTTGGAGTTCCAAATGTTAAGCTGGGAGATGGTAACCCAAATTTGTTGAATTTATGTGAGCAATCGATGCTTTGAGTCAAGCTGTGGTGATTCTGTGACTACAGCATAGACTATCCTATCCTGATACAGTCACTGCATAGCTTTTCACATCATCACATTGTCCACTTGTTATCTTCTCAGAATATCACTAAAAGGTATGTTTAGTATTGGGGGGGTGACTTGGGTAGATAAAGAGAGAAAAATGGTCTTGATGAGCACATAAATATTCAGCATGGAAAATTCCTCAAAATGATGATGTCAAGATATATATTACTTGGGGCTGGGGTGATGGCTCAGTGGTAGAGCACCTGCCTAGCATGTGTGAGGTACTGGGTCCGATTATCAGCACTGCATATAAATAAATAAAATAAAGGTCCAGTGACAAGTAAAAAATTATTTTATATATATATATATATATAAAATCATTAGTAATTAGCTGATTACTTTCTTTGCAGAATGGTTTTATAAGGCTGCCTTATTTATGTTAGAGAATATAAGGAACACAGGAGAATTAGAAAGATACTTAGTAGACATCAAGAAAAATCAACACAAAACAAGAGTCTCAGGTAAAAAGATTAGAAAAGAAGCTACAGGGAATCTAAACTGAGGTCTTTGAGCATTTAATGTCTGTCTGTAGAAAAGTAGATGACTACATCATTACATCTCTGCATAGGGCTTATGTACCTCTAGGGCCTAGAACATAGTAGGTACTAAAAAAAAAAAAAAAGAAAAGAAAAAGAAAAAAAATCCATTCAAAGAATGAGATGTGATCTCTCTTAAAGCTGGTGCTTTAGCATCCAGAGTGATGTAATGCTGGACAACAATTAAATGCAATTTTTCCATCAACTTACAACAAGTGGTTTTTCTGGTCTAGTAATTGTGCCTTGCAGATTTGCTGCCACCAATGAGGAGAAATGCTATCTAATCTCCCAAGACAGAGACATCATCCCAGTGTTTTCCTTTAAATATCCTAGATGGCAATGAGCTGTTTAAAAAAAAAAAATGCAATGTTTGGTGATCCGCTGTCTGAGGTGATAACCTCAAAGCTGAAATTCTCATTTGCAGAAGCCTGGTAAAGTGGAGATAAAACTGACAGGTGCTACTATGATAGATCTTTGGCTGCATGTATTAAGAAAGAAAAAAACACAAAAAAACTCTTACAGTGATATCTGCAATTTAACTGGATATGTGCCTGTCAAGATTATACTACTTGTGTAGAACTTTTGAAAGGATGAATGACTTCAAATTAATTTTATTAGAGTTCTTATTTATCTATTAAGTACAATTTTACCTAGCCAACTATAAAGAGGGAACATGCCAAGAGAGTATCAAGTCAGAGAAAACAATGAAAATTGATTTAAGGATGAGTGATATGAATTTCATACAGTTGGATAAAAAGCTGAGTTTTATCTAATACTACCTGGATTTCTGGTTCTTCCCTGGCCTTTGGCGTGCTTGACCTGTCAGTAGGTATTTATATCTCTAGACTTCCTGAACCTGAAAGGGATAGTATGTGTTTTAATGGAAACTCTCTGTGCATGCATCCAAAGATTCATTGTGATGCCACTTGTCACTTTTATCTCCGTTTTAGCAGGCTTCTGCAAATGAGAATTTCAGCCTAGAGGTTATCACATCAGAGAGTGGATCACCAAGCATCCCATTTTTATTTTATTTTATTTTTTTACAGTTCATTGCCATCTAGGATATTTGAAGGAAAACATTGAAACAATGTCTCTGTCTTGGGAGATTAGGTAGCATTTCTCCTCATTGGTGACAGCAAACCTTCAAGGCAAAATTACTAAACCAGAAAAACCACTTTTTGTAAGTTGACAGAGAAATTACATTTAATTGTTGTCCCATGCTATATCACTCTGGGTGGTAAAGCACCAGCTTTAAGAGAGAGCACATTTTCATTCTCTGAATACATATTTTTTGAGTACCTACTATTTTCTAGGTTCTAGAAAAACATAGGCAAGTTCCCTGTTCTCACAGACCTTATGTTTTAGTGATGGAGAAACAAGTGGGGAAGATGGTAAACAAACAATTAGCTTATTGCAATGATTCTAAGATACACACTTTTTCCTATTTTGAAGTCATATGGAGCTTACAATGAAAGGTGTCTTTCTCATCATTGGCCTATAGCTGTCATTTGGGGCTTATACCCAGACTTGTTCAAAGAGGGGCATATTGATGGCCACTTTGGTTGCATTATGTGCATTGGTTGCATTACATACATTGAGTTTCAGTGCCATTTAAGATGTCTTTGAGCTTACGTTATGATTTAACAATAAAAAAAAGTTATGAAACAGAGCAGTGGGACCTAAATTTCATATCAGTGATAACAATATTCATTTTTGAAAGAATTACTACAACCTTACATTTTTTTGCAAAACGAAAACACATCTCATTTATATTTTGTCATTGTTTATGTACAAAAGTGACATGTGATAAAAATCATGTCTATATGTGTCTACAAGAGTTCTTCTAATTAAAAATACAGAAAATTAGGGTTGTAAGAAAATTGATTATATATACAATCAAAATGGTAAGGAAATATGTTACAGTGTAACTGACAGGTGTACCTTGGTTGAGATGGTACAGGATGGAAAAATCTATATTGAATGACCTTTTGAATTCAATAAACTAGTTTAATAAAAGAAAATGAAGTTGTTGGAAGTTAAGAGAAAAAAAAAAACATGGTGAAGTGGGAGAAAATTGCGGGAGTCAAGGGAGGGAGATACTTTACACAAGTGATCTGACAAGGTCTGTTTAGGGATGTTTGAGCCAAAACTGGAATGACAAAAATGAGCCATCCTTCAAGAAGGGTGTTCAAGAAGAGGAACAGTAGGGTCAAAAGCCCTGCAGGGCCACATGTAATTCATTCAAGCAGCAAGGAAGGCTGGTAGAGTTGGTTGTACAAAAGACTGATGTGAGGGTATTTTTATGTTCTGTCCTATGACTCAGCAGCCAGAGACATTGACTTGGGTAACTCTGACATTACCTTACCCCTAGCCAAGATCACCTCTCAGCCATTTGGAGGAGTAGGCTAACCCCATGCCCACCAAAGCCAGTTCAACTGCTTTTCTCTGTACCATGGCCCGCACTGTGAGGGCCATTCCTCATTCACTCTGGGGGAGGTCACCACGAGAGGCCCAAACATCTGCCCCTCTCTTTGTAATACCCCCACTGCCTTCTTGGTGATGCTGGTGCCTCTTTACAGCGCAGTCTCACAAGATGTCAAGGAGTATGGGATCACCAGGACGAAAACTTCAGCTTCACTTGAAGTTGCAGGACAAAATGGGGGATTAAAATTGAACTGTTTTCTTGAAGATTGTTTTAACTCAAAGCCATGCCTCATTCTTGCTTTTAATATCTCTTTTCAACTCTTGCCTTCATATCTCACCTTCCAACTCCAAGAAACTGATCATGGTACAGGGACTCCTCAACTTACAATGGGATTACATTCCAATAAGTCCATCATAAGCTATGCGTGTAAGTAAAAATGCATTTCACATGCATACCTAACTTACCAAACATTATAGCTTAGCTAACCTGCTTAAATGTGATCAAAACACACTAGTCTACAGCTGAGAAAAATCATCTAACCAAGGCCTTTTTTATTCACGGACTGTTGACTATCCCATGTAATTATTGAATACAGTATACTATACATGCATTATCAGTTATTTACCCTTGTGATCCTGATCATGTGCTGACTTTGAGCTGTAGCTCACCTCTGCCAATGTCACAAGAGAGTGTCATACTGCATATCACTGACCCAGGAAAGGCCCCAAATTAAAAGTTCAAAGTATGGCTTCTGCTAAATGCTTATTGCTTTCTCACCATTGTAAACTGAAAAATCATTAAGTTAGACCATCCTAAGTACGAACTATCCTTACTTAACTTGAAATTTTTGCTTTAAGAGAAACTCTGATATCAACATTTTAAGTTATAATTTTAGTTGTACTTATTTACTGGATGCAGTGTGATAAATAGATCCATGTATACAATTTATACTGATAAAATGGAGGTAATGAACTTTCCTAGCTCCTTATCGTTACTTTATATTTTCAGTCTTCAAGCTCCTCTGTTGTAGTTATTCATAATGTATAATAGGTTATTATGAACTGAAAGCACTCCACATGCTATAGATTGCTAGATCTTATTACTTTTATATAACTACATTTTAGAACTTGTTATCTAATCTCCTTCTCTCTTCTCTATTTCCACCCTTCACAGCCTTTAGAAATCACTATTCTACATTCAGATAAACTTTTTAGTTTTCACATATGAGAACATGCAGACTTTGTCTATCTATGACTGACTTATTTCATTTAATATATCTTCCAATTTTAAAGCATCTTACTGCAAATCATAGGATTTAATTTTTTGTAGCTGAATAATATTCCATTGTATACATGTTCAGTGCCAACTTTTTGCATGCTGCTGCTGCCAAAAAGGAGCTGATGTTGGTGCACACTTGTGCCTGCAACCCTCTCAGCAGGTTTTATTCTCCTGTTTTTTTCTTGTTCCTCAGTGTTATAACTAGAAAAGCAAAAGAAGATATTCCTAGAAACATGACTAGAAAGCATGTATTTGTTCCTGTGTGTCTGTTCATGATTCAAGATGGCAACAAGAAGAAATGTTTCAGATTAAGGAGAGAGTTGATGAGAAGTGCTGTAAAATCTTCGTGTTGCATGACGGGTCAGGGTTTCCTCATCATTAAGCCACTCTGCAGGGTGTGAAATAGCTGCCACATAGTGATACCTGGAAGATGTTTCCTGCAGAAAGGAGAAAGGAAAAACAACAAAACAGAGATGACAGTGACAGAGTGAGACTTTAGTTGACATGAAAATGCAGAGCTTGAGTTGGAAGCAGGATTCTGTGTATTCTGCCAATTTCCTTTCAGTTTTCTGTCATATAGATTTCTAGTTGATTCTAAAAATTTCAAGATATACTTGCAGAACATTTGCAATGTTTTCTCTAAGACTTGTGGTCACGCTATTGATTTGAACATGCTGCTGCCTCACTAGATGTATGAGGTTGGCATTTCTAGGTCACCATGAGGGTAATTTGATTTCTGAATCCAATATTATAATTAAACACCCTTTATTGTTTCTTTCTTTTTGTACAAATAATATTTGCCATTGTAGAAGATGAATATCAATAGAAGCAAAAAAAGCAAAAAAATGAATTATGAGCAGCAATAGGACCAGCAATAGTAAAAATAATAATCACTCCCATACATTGAACACGTTTGTATGTGTATACTGCCAAGAACTTCATATGCATTATCTCATTTAATTTTCAGAATAAATCTTCCAGGAAGATATAATTTTTATCATCATTTTAAAATTCAATAAATTGGAACCTAGTGAGTTATGGTAAATTTCCAAAACAAGAAGCTGGAACTTTAAATCAGATCTTTCTCATTCAGAAAAAAAAAATTCTACACTGATCCTTATTAATCAGTAATTTTTTTCTTTTTGCCATCAACATCTATTACTCATTGTTTATGGTGGGCATAGAAAGGAAAGGAAAAACATGCATGTAGTCATGCATGGAATTTTCCACTTGTGCCCTTTTTACAATGTATCCGGAGCATCTCAGCTGGGATGACACTGCTACCCTTGAGGTGTTGGTAAGTGTGAAAGGTGTTGTGGTTGCTATCATGAATGACTTTTAGTGGACACAGGCCAGAGAACAAGGGCATCTTCTCTCTGGATGAAGCTGTGTGGGCACATGTTTTAAACTACATAGCATTTTTTGATAGAGTAATCCATTTTTTATGTAGTGCACCATTCAGTCTCTCCTTCTCCTTCCCTTCTAGGTGGAACAGAGTAACTCTAACAGTTAACAAAATGTACTGGAGAGAAATGGGAAGCTAGGATACTGGGCTAATAGTTTTCTCTTCAGAGTTTATAACAGGGATGTAATGAAACACAGACACTAAATATCTGGAAGCACTAAATGCTAATAATACTAGGAAAAACTATGAGTAAGTAAGTGGCTGTGCTGGAAACCAGGAGAAGGTCCCTGAATTTCTGTGCTGACGTTCTCTGAGCTTTCCTAGTCCTTTCCTTTTTACTGCTGGTTGTTTGTTCATATTCTTCTTTAAATTTTTGAGCTCTTTGTCATCACACACAGACACATGAATTTTCAAAATTGAATCCAGCATCATTATTTTTGCTTGCAAAAAAAAAAAAAAAAACCCAAACAAACAAACAAAAAAACAAAACCTTGATTAGGGTATCCATGTACCAGGACTGTCAAAAGCTGCTCTGTGCAGTTACCTTTGGAAAGTTTAGAATTTACTAAGTGTGTGGAGTTAAATGCTTGTTAGAACCAGATTAGAGTTCAGGCTTTCCCATGACACATGTTTGAGCCTTTGGAAAGTGAATAGAATTTTGTCTATGACAGCAGTTCTCTGAATTGCTGCATATTAGAATCATCTGGAAACTAAAAAAATCTCTATGTTCAGATCACACCCCATACTAATTAAATCAGAAGGTGTGAGGGTGGGATCTAGAAATCACATCGTGTTTTTGACAACACCCAGGCAAGTCCAATGTGCTGCAAAATGTGGGACTCGCTGGCTTGAAAGATAGTGGGCTGTGTGGCCTGGCCTGGAGCTCCCAGGCAGGCCTTGGCTCTGGCCACTTCCTACCTCACAGGTTAAAGTTCATCTATAATAGCTTTTCTCTTTCTTTAACTTTTTTCTTTTGAAGTATTCCTTTGTAAGGAGAATGAAGGGAGTGGAGAGGGATAAGAATAGGAAAGACAGTGGAATGAATTGGACATAACTTTCCTGTGTTTATATATGAATACACGACCAGGGAAACTCGGCATAATGTACATCCACAAGAATGGGATCCTTATTAGAATAAGTTATACTCCATGTACATATAATGTGTCAAAATACACTCTACTGTCATGCATATCTAAAAAAGAACATATTTGACTTCCTAATGGCTGCCAATCTTACTGGAGTGAGATGGTATCTTAGGGTGGTTTTGATTTGCATTTCTCTGACAGCTAGAGATGTTGAGCATTTTTTCATGTACTTGTTGATTGACTGTATGTCCTCCTCTGAGAAGTGTCTGTTCAGGTCCTTGGCCCATTTGTTGATTGGGTTGTTTGTTCTCTTATTGTCTAATTTTTTGAGTTCCTTGTATACTCTGGATATTAGGGCTCTATCTGAAGTGTGAGGAGTAAAGATTTGTTCCCAGGGTGTAGGCTCCCTATTTACCTCTCTTATTGTTTCTTTTGCTGAGAAAAAACTTTTTAGTTTGAGTAAGTCCCATTTGTTGATTCTAGTTATTAACTTTTGTGCTATGGGTGTCCTATTGAGGAATTTGGAGCCCGACCCCACCGACTGTAGATCGTAGCCAACTTTTTCTTCTATCAGACGGCGCGTCTCTGATTTGATATCAAGCTCCTTGATCCATTTTGAATTCACTTTTGTGCATGGTGAGAGAAAGGGGTTCAGTTTCATTTTGTTGCATANGTGGAGGAGGTAGAGAGAGAGGAGGGGAGGGGAGGGGAGAGGTGGGGAGGGGGGAGGGTGGAGGATGGGAAAGGCAGCTGAGCACAACAGACACTAGGATGGCAATTTGTAAATCAATGGATGTGTAACTGATGTGATTCTGCAATCTGTGTATGGGGTGAAGGTGGGAGTTCATAACCCACTTGAATCAAAGTGTCGAATATGATATGTCAAGAAATTTGTAATGTTTTGAACAACCCACAATAAAAAATTAAAAAAAAGAACATATTAAAAAAGAACTCTTTTATAGAATAAAATAAGAAAAAGCAGAACTACGGTGGGAGTGGGCAAGGGACTCATGTTGCTAGAGGACCTTGAGTCTCTGAAAGCCTCTATGTGTTCCCCCTCTTCCCCAATTTCTCCAGAGGTAGAAGTTAAATGCTACTGCTGTAGCCCAAAGCTTTATATGCAGTTGAGAGTCCACATAATGTTACTCCAAGAGAAGTAACAATAATTTGAAAATTAATTCCCCTCCTCTAGAGTGTTTTCACAGCTATTTCTATAATTTCTTTTTTGGCGAGGTGGTTCCAGGGATTGATCAGAGCACTCAACCACTGAGCCACATCCCCAGTCCTATTTTGTATTTTGTTTTGAGACAGGGTCTCGTTGAGTTGCTTAGTGCCTCACATTTGCTGAGGTTGGCTTTAAACTCGCGATCCTCCTGCCTCAGCCTCCTGAGCCGCTGGGATTACAGGTGAGTGCCATGGCGCCTGGCTCCTGTAACTTCTTTTACTTGCAGTTTGTGCTGCTGTGTAGGAGGGATATTGTAGAATTGTAGCTGGTACCTGTGAATGAGCACTTCTCTTTGCCTCTGTTAGCAGAGCATTGTACAAATGATTTGCATGTGTGCACCTGCCACATTGTTTTGATATGCTCTGTTTATGCATCTTTCTCTTGCTAGCCTTTAATCTTCTTAAGAACAGAAATTATATCTTAAACATCTTTAGCCTCCAGTGCAATGCCTGGCATATAAGTGCCCAACAAAGTTTCCCCCTACCTAAAAAAGCACCTGAGTAACAGTTGTATCTTGTTGGACTTTAATCAGATCCACTGAATAATACTTATCTTTGCATCTAGGTTCTGAAATCACTGAGAAACAGGCAAAAGGGCAAGGCAGATGACACTAGGAAAACTGGTGCTGAGGATGCTCATGGGAGAAGAGTGTTAGGTTCCAGGATGTTGGAGTGGGGAATGCCTCCCAGTGCATCTGCTCCAGTGAACTCCAAGAGGGAGTCCAGCTGACCTTGTGCCTCCTGCCTGCAGGCTACTTGCACCTAACGTGTGTGTGTGTGTGTGTGTGTGTGTTGGGGAGAGAGACACTGAGAACTATGCATGCTCAGTTTTTTATCCCAAACTTACTGTGTAAAAACCAAGTTACTTTTCTTTGGGAATGAGTAAGGGAGCAGTGGGAGGCTGGGGCTTGAGGCTGTGGAGTTCTCTCCACAGGGAAAGAAACAGCAGGATTAGCTGAAAAGCATTCTCCCTCCTCCCCACCACCATTGTGGCCAAAGGAGGTCTCTCTGTGGTGCTGCAACTCCATGTGAGCTTTGGTCTTCCTGGTGTGATACATGAGGGATGATTGGTACTTGCTGTACGTGATGGTGTCACCATTGTGCTGGTGTCCTGAAATGAACATGTTGCACGTAGACCTACTATCGTAGCATCACTGTCTGCCTCGGTATGAACAGCTTTACCCACTGCCCAATTTCAGCCTCAGGGGTACTCATACATGTTCTAGCTAATAGGATTATAGGAAGTTTGATATTTTCACAAATAAATATCATAAGAAAATTTTGTGGTCTTATAAAGACACATTGGTAAATACACAGTAAAGTAATAACATGTAATTTGATAGTAATTAGGAACATTTTGTTCCTAATAGTGGAACATTTTTCATGAGTCTATAAACAAGAAACTTTGGTGTAATGTCATGTGGTTTCATTTGAACTTTATAAGCAATTTTAAAGTCTGAAGCTAAGATTTCTCACAAGTACTTTATTTAACTAGAAATCCTCTCAGAATAATGCATGGTAATAATAAAAAGGAAGAGGGAGGCTAGGTTTGTAGCTCAGTGGTAGAATGCTTGTTCAACCTGTGTGAGCCAATGGGTTTGATTCTCAGCATTGCATATAAATCAATAAAATAAAGGTCAATCGACAACTAAAAAAAAATTTAAAAATGTTACCTCTTTAAAAAAAGTAAAAAGGAAGAGGGTGCATAACCATGCTCTTGTTACGTAAAGCTCTCTTATTTATTAATTCTTTTGATCTAAAAACAATCCTATGAGGTATATATTTAGCCCTACTATCAGATAAAGATACTAAAATTTAGAGAGGTTCAGTAACTTGTTCAAGGTCAAATAGCTGCAAGCAGGAAGCTCAGCCTGTGAAGGACATGCTTCTCAGAGGTTTCTGCTCTAAGGTACCTGTGCAGGAGACTCCATTCCAACCCATTCCAGCATCAGTGCGGCCCATGGCAAATCTACTATTCTTATAACTCTTCCTCTCCCACTTCTAGTTAATGGAAGGAGCTGCCAAGCTTTAGCTATTCCTGAAATTTAGCAGAAGGCTCAAGGGTGATGCTGGAAGTCTTTAGTAAAGAGAGTAAGCTTAGTTTTAAAGACCACTGGAGTACTTCTTTATTATAGCAATTTCAACAGTAAAAGAAGGAAGTCTAAAAAATAGTATTTCTGACTGATTTGATTTAAAACAAATGCTAGTCAAATGGTGATTTTTTTAATGTGTTCTACTGAAAGATGAACAAAAAGTGATTTTGCTAACTGCTCTGGACTGCAAAAGCCGTTTGCCGAAACTGCTTCCACAGCTTATGTGCACAAAAAGCCTGCCTGTGGAGGGCAACTTTTCCAGGGAGGGAAACCTTCATTTTTGTAGAGTCTTAGGACACACAATGGTTTGGACTGCAGTCAATACTGAAAAAAAATAGTTTATTAAGTTATTGAAACAGTTGCATTTGTCTGCAAGACTTTGCTTCACTGTAAACTAGTAAAAAGCATCTAAACTTTTTCTAGCCACTTGGATAAATAAAATCAATTTTACGAACTTGGTCTGAATAAATAAGAAATATGTGAACAGAGTCGGTTTAATTAATGTAAACATTTGTAATATTTACACTTAGTGGAGATGAGGGCTCTAAATGTCTGTTAGTCATCTACCCATAGGAATCTGACCATTCTAATGGATGTTGATGCAGAACAAACCAACACCTATTATACAGCCCAAACACAGTTGGTACCTCAATAATAACAAAGTTCTTTGTGTTCTAAATTGGAATATAGCTCTTGAAATTGCTCACAGATTACTCTGAATTTCTATTTCAACAGCCACATATGCAAAATGAACCTTTCTTTCCTCCTACCTGACAATGCTTAAAAGAAATACTGGAATTCATGTTGCTCTTTGCCCTATGTCCTTGTTATATTTGTGTTAGAGGAGACTGGTACAGAGGTTCTCTGTTGCTTTGAGATGGAAGGGAAGGAGGAAGAGGACTTGAGTTGGCTTTGGGTCTGTAGACAAAACACCTGGGACACCACAGTATTTGGAGCTTGGCACAGTGCACTTGAAGGCATTGTTAGTGGAAGGTTAAAAGAAAGCCTTGATAAATTAAAGGGAACTGTTCTCTAGGAATCTGTTTAGGCCCTCTTCTCTTCCCACACATTCTTTAGGGGCAGTCATAGCAACTCTTAGTATGACTGCTTACTGGACATCTC
Organism: Marmota marmota marmota; assembly: GCF_001458135.2. Lineage (NCBI taxonomy): Eukaryota > Metazoa > Chordata > Mammalia > Rodentia > Sciuridae > Marmota > Marmota marmota. The sequence goes on from NW_026000242.1 coordinate 18,993,016, forward strand.
TACTTCCATAGTTCACCAATATCATGAACTTTCACCATGTCATATAAATTCCACATGACTAAAACAGTTATTTTTCAGCCCCCTGCCAAATGTGATCTTTCATCTGTGTCCCATAACTTAATGAATAGCCTCAGAAGGACTGTGGTACTTGGGGCTTTGACAATTAGAAACAAATATTTACTACTTTTCTCAGTTATCTGGAATCAGCACCCAATGACTACAGTAGATACTAAAACAAACAAAGGCAAAGTCACATTAAAGAAATATCAAATCTGATGAGGAATTTAAGACTGAGGAATACAGGTATTATGGACAGCCCAAAGGGCATTTGAAAAATCTTTCAAAGTTTGCATCAAAATTGTAAGCTTTGCTAAGAAGTTATTTTATTACCTCTTTTTTTCATAAGTCCAGAATAAAGACAAAAGAATGCCACTTTAAACATATTTAATTAGTTGAATTTATAGCTTCAGGATAATATTGTCTCATAGTTTACCAGGTTTAAAAATTAATAGACTGCTTATGAATAATACATGCATGTACTCATTATTTACCATTCACTAGCAACCAATAAAGCAGTGATTTGAGACAATAGCTAGACACTTCAAAAACTTTTTACTTGAAATGTCTAAACAATTGCCCTGATAGGTGCCTTTTCTGCTTTTTATATTCAAAGAGTTAGTAGGTGAAGTTTTGTTTATTCCAGACCCTCTTACATAGGAAAAGCCATCATTGGTCAATAGCAGATTCCCAGCTAAATGCTATGCTGCTAGTCTTTTACTTAGAGTTATTTATTTATTTATTTTATTTTTATGAAACAAAAGGAGATTATTTCCCAAATAAGATACAACATTTAATAAATATTTACTCCCATGAAAGATCACTGGAAAAGAAAATCTTTTAAAAAAAGGAAGAAATAACAAACTCCCCACGTTCCCTAATGGTTTAAATTGTTGGGATTAGCATTAGTAGGGGAGAATGAAACACAAACTCAGCTGCATGTGGTGGATGGGAGACCCAGGGTCCTGCATCAATGATCCCTGTCCTTATGAGTCCTCCTCTGGACCAGCAGACATTTCCTTCTTGTGTCAGCTTTCTCTCCACCTGTTCTTTTCTTCCTTGTTCCTCTTACACACACACACACACACACTGTTATCAGGATGGAGGCCAGCTGTGCAAACTCCAAGACTCAAAATTGAAATCAAGGGCAAGTTTGTTTCTCCTTTCACAAGACTTTTCATTAGCTGAAGGATGGACCTTTACGCATTGCAAGTTGTTTTTTAAAATATTATTATAGGACCAGAATAAAACTGCTTGGTTATCTTCAGGTTTGCTGCTTTGTCATCAGGTGTGTCACAGTTTACAAGCTTCAGTTTCCATAACTATCAAATAGGATAATGTTTATGCAGAAAGGATCTTTTGAGGACTAGAATAAAAAATACACATGAAAGGCCAAGATGAATGTGTGATACACAGTCAGATCTCAAAATCAATTGGAAATTATTATGGGTCTCATTTTCATCATCTGTCAAAGAAGGGGACTATATAAGTGCTACTCCACGTATGATTTGAGAGCTAGTAACAGACCATAAACTAACTGGTCTTTGATGTGTTAAGCACAGAGATTGAGAGCAACCACCCAACAATTTTACTTAATTTGTCATAATAATTTTATATCTGTTGAATCTAATGATAAAAAAATGGATCCGTATTCCTAAAGGCTTTGTATTTTTAATTATTTCACTTTTTAATAATTTATTTTACTATCTTTTACAAAATTATTCATCCATAGCAGACTGCAGATCAGAAACATAAAAATAAAAGCTAGTCAATTCCCATAGATAGTTTAGTATCACTGTACTAAATGATCTCTAAAACATTCTTTCTAGTTTTAAATTTCTTTAATTCTGGATAATCTGTACACTTTTTTTTAGAGTACTATGAAGTATACTCAACAGATACAGATATTTTTAAGTGAAAATTGTTTCACTAAATTAAAATTTCAAATATATATCTCTTCCATTTATTCACATTGTTACCTGGATTAAAAGGGATGTTACAGGTGCCTGAGGAAAACTATGTGTCTGCATTGTGGACAATCAAATTAAACTTTCAATTTGTTCTTTAAAATCTAATCTATTTGGATTCAAAGATCTGTTGTTAATGCAAAGCAGTGGGAGACCACAAAAGGAAGGTGAAGTGTGCTGTCACTGTGTATCTCCAGGTGCTTTTGTTAGATTAAAAAAGGAAATCATTCTCCCCTCCAGAATGCTGCTTCCTGTCATTTAAATGTACCTGCAGTGAGTGGTCAAGTTAGTCCATACAGTGCTATTGTTGGCTCCCTATGTTCTAAAGTCTGTTTTGCATTTGAGCTCTGGAAAACACAGACAAAATATGAGTCTTTCTTTCAGGGGACTTCTAATCTAGTTAGGGAGTAAGGAGTGAACACAGGAAGTTGCTGCTTCCTGTGAGAAGATAGTAGTAAAAGCCAAAGAGTTCCAAAGAAATAAAGATCCTATAAGAGCAATGCAGAGCCCCCTGTAGGAATGACTCTAATGAGAGGAAGAATAAGAGGATAGGAAGAAGACAGCATGCCATGTGGAGAAAAGAGCAACCTGAAGTTCCCTTGACAGTAAATGCACATAAAATTATCTTTGCATACAGTTTGGTGGCTGCAAAGTTTGTTGGGAAAATGGTAAAAGGAAATTCAGGTTGAATATTCCTAATTTGAAAATACAAAATTCCAAATATTCCAAAAACTAAAATTTTGAAATGTCAACTTGATGTCACAAGTGGAAGATACCACACATGAACCTCCTTTGGTAGGTTGCAGTCAAAATGCTGGCACTACCCATATCCATCCCCAAGATCTAATGACATATATGTGAATATTCCAAAATAATAATAAATTTAAAAATTAAAACAGTTTTGTGTCAAGCATCTTGGGTAAGGGATGCTGAACTGCATTGAACAACTACAGATCCTATGGTTATTAAAAGAATAATAGAAAAATATTATGAACACTGTTAGGTCCACAAATTTGATACCCTAAATGAAAGAACAAATCAACCAATCCCTTGAAAGACACAATCTGCCAAAATTTAAACAAGAAGAAATGTAAAATCATTAATGGCCTTTACATATTAAAAAAAATTAAATCAATGATTTAAAAGCTTCAAAAAAAAGAAAAGAAAAAGAAAAAGCACCAGGTGGAATTCCACCAAAATCTTTATGAATAAGTTATATTAACTTTGATTAATTTTGTACAATCACTCTTAAAATATAGAATCACAGGGAGGCCATGAATTGCTGGTGGAAATGCAAAATGGTATATTCACTTTGGAGGACTTTTTTTTCTTATGAAAGCATATTCTAACCATATAAAGTAGCAATCATGCGTATTAGTGTATACCCCAAGAAGTTGAATATTATACACACACACACACACACACACACACCTGCACTTAGATTTCCACAGTTTTATTCATAAATGTCAAAATTTAGAAGCAACCATGATGTTTTTCAGTAGGTGAATAGATAAGCAGGGCACATACTGATAAGAGAATATTATTCAGTGCTCAAAAGAAAGAAGCTATCAAGTCATGAAAAGATATGGAGGAAAACTTAAATATATTAATATGCATTAAGAAAGAAGCCAATCTGAAAAGGCTACATACTATATGAGTACAGCTATATGAAAAAGACAGAATTATGGTGACAGCAAAAAGCCTAGTGGTTGTCAGTGGTTGGGAATGGAAAGGGATGATTAGGAAAAACACAGAGGACTTTAAGGGCAATGAAAATACTCTGTACAATGCTGTAATGATGGAAACCCTTCATCATAACATTTGTCTAAACCTGTAGAAAAGACAAAAGTGAACTCTAATGTAAACTGTGGACTTTAGGTGATGAAAATGTATCAAACATAGGCTCATCAATTGTAACCAATGTCCCACCTTGGGAAGGAATATTGATAATCAGGGAAGCAAGGTATTTGTAGGGTCAGGGAATATAAGATAAATATCTGTACCTTCTGGTCAGTTTTACTGTAAACCTAAAACTTTAAAAAAAAAAGCAGCTATTAAAGAATTACCTTCATAGTTTCTCATATGAAATCATCAAGAGATATGAATTGTAAATTAGGCCTAAGAGTGAGCAGTGATCCTGATTTTGTCTTGTTTCGAGCTTGTATAATTTGGGGCATTCTATTTGAAAGAAAGAATAGAAGTGTAGTTTTAAAAAATGACTATGAGGGGCTGGGCTGGGGCTCAGTGGTAGCACACTTGCCTGGCATGTGTGAGGCACCAGATTCGATTCTCAGCACCACATATAAATAAAGAGAGTAAAGGTCTATCAACAACTAAAAAAAAAGTGACTATGAGCAAGTTAATAACAAGTTACAAATTTTAAGATGCTTAAAAATACCACTAATATAGAAAAATCCAGAAAATTGATATATTTTTAAATTAACTAAAATGATATGCCTTTTCTATTATTTATATCACATGTTCTTGGATCATTTCCTCATATGACCATGATTGTGTCATTCATATTCTGTGCAGAAAACAGAATGATCATGCAGTTTTTCTTTTAGCAGAGCTAATCAAAATTTTAAACTTCTTCTTTTTCTTTCTTTTAACTTACTGGATGTTTGGGAATGCTTCTCTGGATGTCCTAGTTTTTAATCAGCAATACCATGTATATTTTTAAGATTGTTGCACACCTTCATTGAATGTGTTTCACGTGTGAGCTGCAAGGAGGATTACTCCATGTTACAGCTGCTGGCTCCATACATTGAACACTTTGTTCTCCACTACTTCTGTTTTTTTTCTAACAGGCATAAGATGACCTTTCTAATGTGCCTATAGAATCTGTGGATTTGTAAATCCATGTCCTAAAACTAGATGTGTGGTGATTTGGAACAGTAGGTTGTAGAAACATTTCTGGAAGCCATGCCTATGTCAGGCCTGTTATTGACAACATGGCTTTACAAGGATGTGACTGTGAACCACATAAGTGTTGCCCATTTAACCCAAGCTAAATGTATCCCCAACTCAAAGTTCCCATAGTAGGATCTTACATGCCTACACACACTCCATCACTACATAACACATGGTACAACATCAAAGAGAATGGAAGGAGTCAGCAGTTGTGGGTTGTATTAAAATATCCTTTTTGCAAATTTTACTAATACTGTGTTGACTGTGGTGACCTCATTGCTTAGGTTTCTCCTGAGTCCTTCAATAGAACTTGTGCAAGAGAGGGACCCTGAAACTTCACACTGAGATAGGATAGGATTCCATCCACTGGCAAGATTCTGTAATTCTTTTTACTTTAAAATTTTGCAACCATGATTCTGAAATTCCAAATATAGAAATAATTGAAAGTCATGTGAAGGAAAAGTGGATAACAATATTACTGGAATTGGGGAAAAATGTGGCAAGTTTTTTAATGAAAGCAAAAGAATGGAGCGGTGTTATTCAGCTATGAGCTAATAGCTCTTCCCAGAATAGTCCTTGTCACTTTGTGTGCTTTTAAATATCCTGTCTTTTTGTGTGTTACACGCTCCACCTTTGCCTTTCCCTGGCTTCTTTACTGAACCTGCTCATACAAATTCCCACTTCCTGCCTTTCTGAATTCATTCTCCATGTCCCCCTTTGAATCAGTCAATGAATCGGCCTTCCTTCCTTCCTTGCCCTTCTCTCACCGTGTTTTCAAAGAGCTGCCCTTACATTCTGCGTTGTTTTATCAGTAGTTATGCTTCCCCTGACTGGCTTTTCAGTTATATGATAGAAGGAATAATTTTCTATATGCTTTTTCCTTATCCTTAATGTTTTTTATAAATATGAGATGCTCAGTTTTTGTTTGTTGTATTGGTTTGTTGATATATTGATTGAACAAATGGTTATTAAAGACCTTCTGTTTGCCAAGCACTATTCTAAGCATTTGAGACATAGAAGTGAACCAAACTAACAATAGTATCTTCCCTAAGGGAACTTAAATTAGTCAAATTGAATTATACTTGTATTTTATTCTTAAATATTTGGTGCACTCCTCAATTTGAAAACAAATAGTTTTACTTGTCTAGTCTTTGATAAATCACATTGTTAATTCTTGCTAACTAGCATCCATTGATACAGTGCTGTAAGGTTCATATTTATGGTTTGTCAAAAGATTTTTGTAGAATTCTACAAATAGGTTGGCTGACCTATAGGGTAACATATAACTTAGCTATGTCTGGGTTTTAATACCTCCTTCAACCACTCCATTCTCTACCCTCTTGACCTGTGCCACTCTTCTATCTTACCTGAGCCCCTCTGACACTCTGCTCTTGAGTTGCAGGTTTATTGTTTCTCCCCTCAGTACAAGGAAGCTCTGTGGGCAGGAGCTTTGATTTGGACATGCTCAGATCTCCTGAACCCACTAAGGTATCCAGCAAGAAACAGGCACTCAATCATTGTTTTCTCTTAATGTCTAAAAATGAATTAACAGTACCTTCTTAATTTCCATAGAAGTTATGCAACTGTATAGACTATTTCCTCCATGAAATTAACTTTTCAAATTCCTATCCTAAAATATGGTGTAAATGCCAGCCAAACATTATGAACAAAGTGTGCCCTTTTTCATTTATAGGTCCTATACTTACCTTGCAAAATCACACCATTGACTTAATCTTACTAATTATTCTTGGCAGTTTCTTTCATTAACTGAATTAGTAAATGTAATAAATATTTTTACATTTATAATTTTATCAAGTTACAGCCATCGCAGAAATGACAAAATTCTTTGAACAAGCACTGATTTGAGTCTGAAGTACAATTAGCATATAGCAAATAAAACACTTTTCCTGAAGACCTGAAATTTACACATGTGTGGTTCTATAGCAAGTGGTAGAGATTACAAGTTACTCCTTGGAGTAGGTATAGATGCAGTGATATATTTAAATTTTGAGCTGTTTTGCCATGATTTATAAATCATGCTTAGTTTTATATGTACTAATTATGAATTTTATGTTTCAAGCAATCTTTTATTGTTTACCCTACTTTTCTAAAATGACTATTTTATCTAAACTGTAGAATGTGTATATGCCTAAAATTTTCCCTTTCCTTTTCATCTTCACATTTCTGCCCAGCTTGAGTATCTCTGAGTAGAATGCTGCCTAAGTTATATAGAATATGGAATTGCATGGTAATGGAGGGAGACCCTCATTGTTATACAAAATTACATATAAGAGGTTGTGAGGGGAACAGGAAAATAAACAAGGAGAGAAATGAATTACAGTGGATGGGGTAGTGAGAGAAGATGGGAGGGGAGGGAGGGGGGATAGTAGAGGATAGTAAAGGTAGCAGAATACAACAGTTACTAATAGGGCATTATGTAAAAATGTGGATGTGTAACCGATGTGATTCTGCAATCTGTATTTGGGGTAAAATTGGGAGTTCATAACCAACTTGAATCTAATGTATGAAATATGATATGTCAATAGCTTTATAATGTTTTGAACAACCAATAAAAAAAATAAATTAAAAAAAAAGAATATGGAATGGGGTTTAATTTTTCACAGAAAAATAATTTAAATAGACCATATCTGATATAGTTGCTACTCAGACTCTTTAGATAAAATATTTTAGTTTTTCTGAAATGAAATTTTTAAGAATCAGAGAAAGGTAGAAAATAAATCTTGAATCTATGTGAACACATGTTATTTGTGTAGTTATAGTCAATGTTATTATTATATTAACAAATACCTAAAATTCTTGTACTTTGAAATAATAACCACTGTGGGAACATTTGTCTTCTGTAGAAATTCACTCGATAAACAGAAGTCATATATTTCTTGAAACTGTTTGCACTAGGATTAAGAAGCATTTTTGGTAACATATGTAATGGTTGATTATAAATTTTTAAAATTTTATACCTTCTAGTTGCTTTTAAAAAATTTTATCCTGAGATCTTAGTTTTTCTTGGATACTTTCCTAAATTTCTCATACTCTCTTTATCATTGAGAAGGGGGACAAAAATGCAAATAGACCCAACATGAAACTGCAGATGCTGCTATTACCAAGCATGATCAGAGCTCTCAAACATTACTGTGGTGAACCTAGAATTGTAGGTAGGAGCTTGGGTGGAAGACACAGCACGGAAGGTCTGATTTAGTCTCCTGTGCTCACCAAACTGCTGGGCACTCTTTATAAGGTTTTGAGTACTTTTAGGTTTCTGTCTCTACCTAGCCTCTAGCTCCCATATGACATGTAGGTTTTGTTTCCAGTGCCTACACCTCTTATTTAAAAGTATCTGCCATTGGCATTATTGATGATGAGGATTTTAGAAGAGACCAATATTTATTTTTTAATTAGTGAAGGATATATAAGTATTGCTGACAATAACATGAGAGCTTCATCTATAATCTTTGTAAAGCTATTTCATAATTCTATTGGATTTATTCATTCATTCACTCCCCCCCCACATAGTATTAGGAATAGAGCAGACATACAGATATGCTTCCTTAATTAATAATGATCATAATAATAATAGCAAAGCAATAACATAAATTATAGCATTGTATGGAGCTTACTCTGTGACAGAAGTTTGACTTAGTATTAGAACTATGGTCCCTCACAGGCACCTATCATCATTCCCATTTTATAAGTGAAGAAGCTGAGGCACAAAGAAGTTGAGTAGCTCATCAAAGGTTGCACAGCTATTAAGTCTGACTCTTGAGTTTCTTCATCTAGTAGTAGTGAATAGGGAAGAAACATTCTTTCTGAAACTCAGAAAACTTGATATTTCTGTGGAATTTTAATTGGCAATGATTTTGTATTAATTTATTTATTTGCTGTCATTAATTATCACAAATTTAGCACCTTAAAACATCATTTATCTGTTATCTCACAGTTTTAGTGGCTCCAGAGTCCAGGCACAGCTTATCTGGGTCTTCTCTGCAGGTACAGATCAAGATGTGAACAGGAGCTACAATCTCCTCTGAAGCTTGGTCTCTGCTTCCAAGCTTGTCAGCAGAATCCAGCTCTTTATGGTTGTAGGAGTGTTATCCTCAGTTCCCAGAGGCCACCTAATATTCCCTGACACATAATCTTCTTCCTAACATGGCAGTTTGCTTCTTTAAGACCAACAAGATGGTATCCCTGCTACTTCATGTCTCTTACCTATAGGAAAACCCTCTTTTATTTAATCCTCTGGAGTTTATTCTCTATTTTGATGAACTCAGCCAACTGATTAGTGACTTTAACTACATCTGCAACTTTTTTTAATGTTTGCCATATTTTATAACTGACTCATGAGAATAATAACCCTCATCCTCACCGAGGAAGGGATTATATAATAATCTGAGTCACTGGGAATCATTTTAGAATTATGGTTGGTTACCACAATTTACTAGAGGATTTGCTTCACCTGCACTTCTGTACCTTGAGTGTGGGAAAGGCCTACCTACAACTATCCATCTTTGTTTTGCCTGCTGCATATAACAAAATGCCTTTCTGAGTGACTGTATGAGTGTGTCCTTTTTTGTCTTTTGTCTCAATTTCAGCCTCTCACCCAGAGTCCTTATTAACATATGATCTGTATGGATAACAATTATGTCTATTTTTAGAAACAGAAACAGCAGTCTCTGCTATTACTGTTGGAAGTTGTGCTGAAGCAGAGCTAATGATTTTGTTCCTGGGGATGGGGGAAGTCAGTAACAACCATTTGTTATGGTAAAAGTTTGGCTGTGTTTCTTGGTGATCACTCACATTCTTCAGAGCTAAAAAATGTAAACATGTGCTATCAATTAGTGGGCTCATGAGGAACTTTGCAAATAAATAGTGCCAAAGTGCTGAAAAATTGGAATTACCTCATCTTGTTTACAACTGCCCTGCATGGAGCTTTGAGATTACAGAGCTTGCTAAGGCACATTGTCAGAATGCATTTAAATGATCTGCCAGTGATTTATTCTCATTCTCAGTACAAATGTATGTTTCTAATAAATGTATAATTTTGGGTCTGGCCTAAGTTTTTAAGTGAATATTTAACAATACTTCTACAGTAACTCTTTTTGTAAACATTAAACTTTTTTTTTAAAAAAAATCACCACAATAGGAATTTCTGACATCTGCGTGTTCCTTTCTGTATGTCTTTACAGTCCTCCCTCCAATTCAAGTTCTTTTTCTTCTAGTTCATGATAGTACTAACATCTGCTCACATAACAAACTGAGAAGCCTAGTTTTCCTCTGAATAAGTAGAAGGTCTTCTCCAGAAAAAGTCTAAGAAGAATTTCTAGGAATTCTTTCACATAGTAGTTTTTGTACTTCATCTGCTTCTGCTGTTCATCTCCTGCATCTTCTGAGGGATGTTATTTTCCTACTGTCATTTTGGAAATTATAGGCTTGTACAGATGAATTACATGAGCTGTCAGAATATCACTGACTCCACATGGAGAAATATAGCACGTAAAGATGAATAAGCATTGGAAAATAGGAAAACATTCACAACCAGACAGTTTGAATTATTGGAGATACAATCTTTTCTCTTTTACAGAAATAGTTTTATCTGAACTAGATAGAGAACTGACTGAATACTTTCCTTTACCCATGTAAACATGGTTTATTTTTCATCTTTTTTGTGGTCGTTCCTAGCCCTGATCCCTTAGTCTGAGTGAGGTGACTATATCTAGCAGGCATTTTATAAAGACCTACAACTGGTTAGTTAGCTAATACTTTAAGAAAACCATTGCTAACAAAAAATGATACCATGATCATAATGAGGACTAAAATTTTTAGACATGATATTGTCTTCCTCTGTTTTGCTGTAGCTACACATGGAAGAACATAGGCCTCAGATCAGCTGACGACTGTGTGATTTCAGATAGGTTGCCTTCTGGTTGATCTTAACCTGTGTCTTCATCCTGTAAAATGATGGTCATGGACCTCCCCTTGTCATGATTGCTGTACGCTATATATGAGTCATGCCTACCAGTGACTGGCACGTAAGTTTCACTTAAACTTAACTATTATTATCATTTATGATACTAGTATATATGGTAAGTGGCATGAGAGAAGACCTTATTAGTGAAAAACAAGTTTTTCTATGTATTGTTCTTGTACATAGATATGAATTTGCATACTTTATCAGCATTTAAAGTAACAAACAGCTGTTTTACAGGTACTTTTGAATATTTACACCTATTTCTTTCTTTCTTTCTTTTTTTTTTTCCTGATGATGCATATCTTTCAGAAACTTAGGGCATTCCTTCCCTGGAGAAGTTTGTTTGTATATGTGTGGGAAATCATTAACAGAATATTTTCAGAGTTTTAGCTAATTCTTTCATATATATGCATATATCTTTAATGAATATATAGGTATACAAATATATAATATATATATATACACACACACACACATACATAATATTTTTGTCCAATAAGAAAGGGAAATAAATCTGTTCTGTCAAAAGACTTAGCTACAAATGGACACACACTAGGGTTTTGTAAAACTATAAAGTGAATAGAAAAAAAACAAAAGGGATCCTGGTTATTTATAGAACTAAAAAGTGAACATTTAGGTAAACATTTATTTTAGTCATATTTTTCATTACTGTGACCAAAAGACCCAACAAGAACAATTTTAGAGGAAGTAGAGTTTGGTGTTCATGGTTTCCGAGGTCTCATTCCACAGATAGTGGGCCCAAGGTGAAGCAGAACATCATGGTGGAAGAGGAGAACAGCTCAGCACATGGTCACCAGGAAGCAAAGAGAGAGAGAGCACCACTCACCAGGGACAAAATATAAACCCCCAAATCACATTCCAGTTACCCACTTCCTCCAGCCACCTCCCACTTGCCTAGTTACCACCTACTTGATCCATGTCAGTGGATTAATGCACTGATTAAGTCAAGGCTCTCATAACCTAATCATTTCACCTCTAAACTTGCTTGCATTGTCTCAAAAACGAGTTTTTTTGGGGGGATACCTCATAATCTAAACCATAACACCATTCTTATATGCCAGCATTTGTCCCAATATTTCAAGTATAGTAATTCACTAAATCCTCATAATACAACTTTATGAGATAGACATTGTTAATGTTGCCAGGTTAGCAGTGAGGAAACTAAGACCCAGAAAAGATCCAGTGACTTGTCTATGCATTTATGGTCACAGGGCCAACATATGGGGGGACAGGATTTGTAGCTTTGTAGAATAGCTCCAGAGCCTTTGCTACTTGCCAGCATGCTGATTCAAGGAGAAGCAGCAGCCATTTAAGTGCTTTTCATACAACAAAACAATACCCCTTTCAGAGCCAAGCAAAAGAGACTCCTGCCCCAGCACCTTGTCTTACTGGGCCACCTACATTAAAGAACATTTAAATAGCTCTTGAGCATCTGGTACCTTAAAAGCTTCTGTCCTGTTCTGGGGCATTGTCACCTGTAGCAGCTCAGACTCCAGGAATCACTTGTGCTTGTCTTGTCCTGAGTCCTCAGCAGAGCATCTTGAGTCTGAAAGTCCAGAGGTATGTGGCTACCACTGGCACAGAAACACTCTTTCTAAGGATACAAGTAGCAGAGGTGCTTCAGTTAGGAAAAAAGATTAACTGTCTAAAACCTTATCAGGTGTCCTTTATGTGGTATACTTTGCATTAAAGCATTTCTCTCCATTGGTAATGAGCATCCATTTTCCTTCTTCTCTGCATGATCCAGTTTGTGGTTTCAGAGGCCTTAATGAATTAGCATGGGATTCAAAATATACTAATTAGTATTTTGAAAAATAAACCAGTCCATGTTATTCTTAAAAATACATACGTGAGCTTAGGTATAAAATACATGAAGTATGACACTTTGGTGACTAGATGGGCATTTATGCTAGAATTTCAAGTATTTTTATTTATACAGTAATTACAAAGACAACACAATTTAATCAAACTTTCAAAACAGTAAACGTATTTAAGGTATTTTCAGGGTAGGAAGATGAAATATATTTCACCAAACAAGTTTCTTGATTTAAACTTCGAACTTTGGAGACGTGCTGTGTCAGCTTGCATTTGTACTCATGCTGGGGGTAGGGCAGGAATGTTTCAAATACCTAGCATTTGAGAGTTTAAAGCCTAGGGGATCACATTATTTGTGTGCATTTTTCTTTTCCTTTTTGGTAAAATGCTTCCTTATGACAGATCTTGGAAAGGAAAGCAGCTTTATGTTTGAAGTAACAAGGGATTCAGACAAACCTGGTGCAGGTCGGCCTATCACATGAAGGCAGGAATTGAATTCTCCATTTGTGTCATGTCAGCCTTCAAGAAGTTTCAGATTTTGGAGCTTTTCAGATTTTCAGATTAAGGACTCTCATATTTATCACTAAGTTTCAGTTTCTTCTGTTGTAAAATGAGAATAAGAGTAGTATCTTCCTCACTGAGTTGTTTTGGAGATTGTTAGAAATATCTGCTTGATGCACGTAGCACAATAGAACACAATTACTGATCTACAGATGTATTATTGTTACCATTGTTGTTAATGGAGTATCAATATACTCCCAATGTAATATTAACATCTGCAAGTGTTTGGGGCCTGCTCCTAACCATTTCCTGAGCACCTTGTAGATGGCAGGCATTGTTTTAGATGTTCATGTTATTTTATCAGCAACCCTAACCTGCAGTTGTCATTGTATCCTTGCCACAGATGGACTGTCAGAATAGAGGAATGCAGTCTCAGTTTCTAGTTAATATGAAAATGTTTATGTATGACTGCTGCATTTTATGGGTTAGAAATCCCTGCATATGACAGGCATGTTTCTTGAAAGAGCACGATAAAATTTTCTTTGTAATTAATTACTGTAGTATAAAAACTATTGATATACTAAAGCCCTAACAAATGTCCAAGTACACACAGAGGGTTTGGTAGAGGTGGATAACCTGGTGTGCTGGTGACTGTTTTGTAACTACATGAGCTTATCATCTCAGCTCTGCAACAAGATCAACAGCTCTGTTAAGTGTGTGGTTCTTGCAGAGGTCAGGGGCAAACCTCTTGACCTCGTTTACCCTCTCTTTCAAGAGTACAGAAGTGATGGCTTCCAGGAGTACTGTAAGGCCTGACTTGTTGAACAACAAAGATATTTAGTATGAAAAGCTGTGTTGAGATAAGAGGTAATAAACCATGACCTCACTTGAGTCAACTTGTGATTATTCAAGCCTGAATCATATAATTAATTTTTTAACTAATCTGGCCACACACTACTCTTTAGCACAACTGAAGTTTTCTAGCTTTTGGAGAAGGAGCTTTAAACCATTGGATAAAACTACTCTATTCATATTTTCTACCACTTTTATATTCTACACAGTTCCGTATACAAATATGTGCTTATTATAAATGGTAGCTTGAAACTGAAGTTAGCCAATCCCAAAAACACAAATGCCAAATTTTTTCTCTGATATAAGGAGGCTGAGTCATAGTGGGGTAGGGAGGAGGGACATGGGAGGAATAGATGAATTCTAGATAGGGAAGAGGGGAGGGAGGGAAAGGGAGGAGACAGGAGAATAGCAAGGATGGTGGAATGTGATGGACATCATTATCCAAAGTAGAAGACACGAATTGGGTGTCAACCTACTTTATATACAAACAGAGATATGAAAAATTGTGGTATATATGTGTAATAAGAATTGTAATGCTTCTCCTGTACACTTGAAAATAAAGCAGGTGGTGAATGAGAACCATAAGACCTCCTTGGATAAACTTGAGTTCTCTGCAGAAGAAGTCCATTACTGCCTGGAGCCGTGGCACATGCCTGTAATCCCAGCAGCTCGGGAGGCTGAGGCAGAGGGATTGCAGGTTCAAAGCCAGTCTCAGCAAAAAAATGAGGTGCTAAGCAACTCAGTGAGACCCTGTCTCTAAATAAAATACAAAATAAGGCTGGGGATGTGGCTCAGTGGTCGAGTACCCCTGAGTGAACTCCTGGTACCACCCCCCCCAAAAAAAAAAAAGAGAAAGAAAGAAAAAGTAAAAAAAAAAAAATAGAATTGTAATGCAAAAAAACCACAAAGTACATGTATAAAAACACGAATTGGCGGGAACATACTTTATATAGAAATATATGAAAAATTGTGCTCTATATGTGTAATAAGAATTGTAATGCATTCCACTGTTGTGTATTTAAAAAAATAAAATTGATATAAAAAATTAAAAATAAATAAATAAGCGGTAGCTTGAATTATTGTCTGGATTGAATAAGGCAACATAATTCATGATCCCAGAAACCTATACAAAACAGGCATTACTAATAGAGTCTATGAATGACTGCATGCATGACACATTGAATAAAAGGACTGTGACTCTTCTGTGCATCCCTTCCCACCCAAGGGTAGTGCCTGATGTTTAGTGGAGTCTAAAAATATTTGCTACATGAAGCAAATATTTTCTCAAACTAGCAAATATTTGCTACAAATGGATTTAAGGACTATTGATAATTATAATTAGTTCATTACTTCTTTTTTTCATTCTAAAATGAAATCAAGATTTGAATAAACACACCATAGATATTTTTTATTTTTGTGTGACCGTTTGACTTTACACAATAAATGTAGTGCTCTTCATTTGCTGATTGTCAGCATTCCCAATATTCATACCAATACCTAAATTTTACCAACATCATGGTAACTATGGGTAAGAATTGGTATCTATACATAGAAAGCTTCTTTTGCATTATTTTTTTAAGGAAAAACAAAACAGCTATTTGACATTTGGATACTTAAACAATTGCTTAGAGAAAAGTCAGATTATTGCTTATTTTATAAACTTCAATTATTGTCTCTTCAAGGAGCACACTGTGGAGAAATTTGCTATAATAACAGTAATGTTTAGGCACATCTGTAGATTGCATTAATTCCTTCAGGCCACTGGGGGAGTATTGAACAAATTATGGTTTCAAAGTAGGGGCTGTGGAATAATCTGCTTCAGAACTAATATGGCTAACTCATAGTTTTATCTCCTCATCTATCAGTAGAATGGATTTCATTTCTAGTGTGAAATATGAAGAGATAAATATGATACTAGAGTTTATAGAATGCTTCCTTCTAGAGATTGGAGCTGTATATTTGGCCTTTCCAAATGCTAACAGTAATGAAGATTGCATGTGCAAGTATTCATTAGAGAGATGATAGGTTTTTCTGTGGGATATGTTTTATAGACCAAATCTTAAAAAGGAAAATGGTGAGAATATTCCTCACATATCAAATGTACTTCAACTGCAAAAAATTAAATCTTTCTTGATTTCTTCTTTTCCCTTCTCTTTCTCCTCCTCTCATTTTCTTTTTCCCTTTAAAAAAATTGTCTTTAAGGTAGTCAGTGACTGTGACAGGAAGCAGATGTTATAATGGGAATTTTAGGCATGAATGGCAGAACCTTACTGTGACTGAAAGCAGGAGCTTGTAAATCTCACCTACATCCTCCTTATAGGGTCCAGCTGTAGTTGAAAGTGCTGCCCACATTAATGGGCATCTGTAGTTGAAAGTGCTGCCCACATTAATGGGGTCAGTGATTTTCAATAAGCAAAGTCTTTTATTAATTTATACATAATTTGGGGGCATAGCCTGTGTACGCTGTGCTAAGTGTTAGATATAAAACATTAAGTAAAGATCTAATTATTATCATCATGGAGATTATAGTTTAGTTGAATGTCACAAAAGAGTAAAGAGAGAATAAATAAATAAATAAATAAATAAATAAAGGTATTGGAGTGAGAGAATACTGAGGATTCTAACTAAGGTTAGAAAGGTGGTCAGAGAAGGCATCTGAGAATGTAATATTAAAACTGAAATCTGAAGGGTAAGTAGAAGTCATTGAGAAAAAAAGTAAATTAAAGAGATTCCCAGATAGAGAAACCTACAGGAAAAAAGAAAAGGAAGGAAAGATATTGATGTATCTGAGTATCCAGAATATCAGTCTGGTTGGTGTACTGTGAACTGGGAGGAGGGTTGGAAACCCTGGAAGGTGTCAGGTCATGGAAAGTTTTGTGAGCATATTTAGGAGTTTTGTTTTATTTTTGTTTTCAACTTCCTAGAAAGCCAAGAAAGGGCTTTAAAAATGAGACCTCCAAGATCTGGTGTACATTTTACCCCCCTGATCCATACTGTCAAGGTAAAATGTGGATGGGGAACTAGCTAGGAGACCATGTAATAGATGATGTCATGATGAAGAATTTGGCAGTGCAATTGAACCAAAAACTAAAAAACTGTCTATATGAATGTAGTTAAGGCTGATAAAATGAATGGGACTTGGCACATGGTTCAGTGAAACTGATGAGAGAGCAAGAGATTTTAAAGGTAAGCTGTAGATAACTTGTGAATAATTTGGTAGATGACAATGCTGTTTACCTGACTGGGAAGACAAGCTTTGAGGTCATAGGTGAAGAGTTTAATTACTGAAAAGGTAAGTGTGAGAAGTGTGCATCTCAAGTAGGCCTTCAAATACATGATTTTGATGTGTTTTTATGAATATTGGAAGTTTTGGTATAGATATATGAATAAGACAACCTAGAGAGACTGCACAGAAAGAAAAGAGAAGAAGAGGTCAGAACTGGTTGTCAAGGAATTCCAATGTTTAAAGTTGGGTTGGAGAAGGGAAAGTGGGGAGCGCCATTGAAAGATGTGGGGGTTGGTGTACTAGAGGAGCAGAGTGGAAAACCAACAAGTTGAACTGATACAGCGTCCAGTAAAGAGCTATGAAGATAGAGGGGAGGCTAACTTGCTCAATGCTGTTGAGAGGGCTGGTAATGTAGGAATCAGTTACACATCCAGTTAGATTTAAGAAACTGTTTAAAATAAGAGTTGATGTAGTAGAGGCTTAAGCAAGACTGACATGAGAAGAAAGCATGGGGAGGGACCGAACAAGGGCAGCATGTGTAGACAATTTCATGGTTTGGGGTTTTTTCTCTAACAAGAAGTCAAAAGAGTGGGCAAAAACTAGAGAATATTGTAAAATTAAGAAGAATGTATTTGTTTTGCTGTTGTTGTTCTTTTTTCTTCCTTTTTTCTTTATTCATTTTTTAAGATAGAAGATACTAGGCTAGAAAGAGAGAAGGTAACCCAAAGAGCAAAGACTTTGCCAAAAGACAATAGAACAATAAGATTCAGAAGAATAGGAGGCTTTGGCCTTTGCAAGAGAAGATGGAGTTAGGTAGATGCCCATAGCATTTTGTAATCTGGTGATGTAATTTGGTGAGAGAAGTGAAACCTCATGAAATTTATTTTTTTTTTCAGTGAACAGAGAAGTTCCAGTTACTGAAAGTGATAGAGTGAAGGAATTAGAGGGTTTGAGAGGCTTGTGGGAGAAAACTCAAACTTACTAGGGGGATACTAAGTGGAACCTTGGTACATAAACTTACCAAAGAAGTAAAATGTTGAACATGAGAGAGAAGAGCAGAGTTTTGCCTATTCAGTTTTCTCCTCACTATTAGGGTGGCCTCAAAGGAACCCAGTTGTCACCAAAGCATTCAGTTTGAAGACACCTAATCAGGGAAAATGTGTCTGTGTTCTCATCAGAGATTTATAGTCACTTGCCACAGTTGTGTCTGAGTGTTTGTTCATGCCTGCACTTCCAGGGCTGACCTCTGTAAGCTGACTCAAATTCCCTATCACTGCCTTCCCACACCACTTTTCCCTAAAATTTTATCAATACAATTTGTCTTTTTGACTTGAAGGCATCCAGAATTCTCAGTGAAAAGCTGAATTCTCTTTGAAGGCCAACTAGCCTGAGAAACTGGGGTTTTAGCTAAATAAATGCCTGTACCTAGTACCTGAGGAACCACAAGAGCAGAAAATTCACACTCTCAAGAGAGCACGTGGGAAAAGAACCACCACAGACGCTCTCCACTTTACAATTGTGTAGTGGAGTGAGTGTGCTTTTCTAAGCAATTGTTTAATGTCACAGGAAAACCTTGGACATGGAATGTTCTCAGCCCACGCCATGTGTGGAATGACTCATTCTCTGCTTGGGTCAATTATGAAAACATGCCAAAGAATGAGACTGCAGGACAAGTTTTTAAAAACCTAAGATGATTATTTTTTTTTCTTTTCTTTCTTTTCTCTTCTTTTTTTTACTTTTCTACTTTTTATGTTATTCAACACATTGACTCATGTCAGGAAATTCAACATCATAAATGTACCTTTTTTAAAAAGGGGATTATGTTTCTCAAAATTATAATAATAATTTCTCATTTGTTTATTAGGAATATAACTCCACATAACAAACATATCTTTAAAGATGACCAGAATTAGGAGCATGATTTTATGATTTAATTATAAAATCTTATCCTTTGAGATATTTTCTAATCTCAGAATATCATTCAAGTTTATTTTAAAATCTTAAAAAGTGATAGGTTCAGTTCCTAATTTTTTGCTACTTTTGTACCTAGAGATTTGGAGGAGTATGAAGGATGGATTGGGGGTGGACTCTGTTTTCAGTGAACTCTCAAAAGAGGTGGTTTTTCCTTTCCTCTTCTTTCAATTGAGTATAATCAAATGACCACTTTCATAAGGTTTTCCTAAGCATTTAATGAATTTATAAACTCAGAGAAACAGGCTACTGCTAATGGGAAGTAATCATAAGCCAGTTTAAACATATGAAGAAACTACAGAACCATTAGGAGGCCACAGAAAGTAGTTGAAAAATCTTTGTCTTTGGAGGCATATGTCTAGAGATTCAAATTCTGGTGCCGATACATAATAGGTATGTGCTTAGGAACATCACTATAGTCTCTAAGACTTGATTTACTTAATCTTACAGGCTTGGAGATTAGAAATAGTCACCCCTACTTCAAAGGGCTGGTATTACAATTTCAGGTATTCATATATAGAAAATATATGGGAAAGCAGTATATATAACGTTGGATTAACATTTACCAGGGACACTTTCATAATGTCAGCTTTTCCTTTATTGATAGCCAGATGTGTTTCCGTTCTCAGAGATGTGATTACAGTTATTTCTGATAGCTTACTGGAGCCCCATGGTCTGATGCACCTGCAAGTCCCTGAATATCAGGTCATTTTCTCAATGAGATGTAGATTTTGAAGCAAGTCAAGATTAAGATTATGAAGTCGTTAGTTTTATAATGATCACCCTGATTATTGATCATGTAAACAGTGCAAGCTCTGTTCTCAGTACATGGAACCTAACTCCTAAGGAGTAGGCCTCTGCATAGGATATAGTGAGGGAACCATTGCAGAAAACTGCATGAACTGATTCATAAAACCAGGCTTGTCAGCCTTTTCCCTGCAAGTATGCCATGCATATCTCAAAGCACTATTGCTGCACTGAATAAAATGTGAATTAGTTTGGGAATACATGCTCCAGGGGCCATTAGCTTAATCTCATTGGGTCAAGTTTTTGCTGAGATAGTAGCTCTGTCTGATTCAAGCAGAAGTAGAGCAGGGCTGAGGGACCTAAAGTATTGAATGAAGGAGGCATCTCTTCCTTAGAAACCTAATGGTATCTATCCCATCAAATCGAAGAAAATCTTTTGTAGTTGAGTCTATAGTATTAAGCATTTCATTTTTAAGAAAGGAAAAATAAATTATCAATTTTATTTTTATTTTTAAATATGTTTAACTGAATAGCCATTTGCAGAACTATTTCTGCAGTGTGCTTATGCACATATACACAAGCATGGTTTTGTCCAAAAACTGTTAGAGAGACTCTACAATTTACAATGCTTCTTGCTTTTCACACCTAAGGCATCAGCTGTATAGCTGTGTAAATTACATCACTTTCACTGATTTAGAGGCCTTGGGGAATGCTTTAGGATTTCAACACTAGACCTGATAGTTTGCCTGAGGGGCTTTTGAGACACTAGTTGCAGGCCAAGTTACTACATCTGTTCAGAGCCATAATATAAACTGCATCATAGACACAATGACTACTGCAACATCTGCGTGTACTGCCTCTGGGAGGACCCGGGAGATCAATAGTGTAGCACATTCCAGGCAGAATTGGGGGAAGGCACTTCTTAGTGCTGGGACTGTTTGGGATGTAGGACCACAGAAGATAAACAGAGTCATTTATTGAATTTCATTGTCTTTTTCCATCATAGGCAAATGTTGCTAGAAAATGATATTTTGAGAAACTGTTGGTTTTTATTTTCAATTAAAGTCAGATTTTCCATAGCCCCTTTTTTATGCTCTACCTTGGTGTTAAACATTTTTTTAGCACTCAAAATGAGTTCATAAATGCTGAAATGTAGTTGGAAATTTTTGTACAGGCTTGAAGGCCACAAACCTAAAATGTCAAAAATCTATTTCTGGAAAATGCATAGTTTTTTGCTTTATTGTCAATATTTTAATATAATTCTAAGAAGTGTTTTGAGGAAAAGAAAAAAGGAGTTATAATTAAAATCTTTTTCGTCTACCTTCTACCGCCATTCTTCAAGAAAATGATGACACTCTAATCAATCTTCTAAAACTTATAGATTTGATTGATAGGTACATTAATGTATCTCATTGTTGATCTTCATTAACTGGCAGGAGGGAGTTGTATATTCTACTCTTCTCTCTGGTTCTGAGACAGGTGAACTGAAAAGTCTGTATCTAGAGAGCAGTGGTCAGTTTTAGCTGAATCTGTGCAATTATGTTTCCTTTGCAATATTGTGATACGTATGTTAGTGATAAGTTGTGTTAAATTTGTTATGACAAATTGATTATGCTTCACATGTATCTGGAAAGCTGTTTTATTTAAATTGATAAATTTTTCATGTGGAGAAGGCTTCACCGTAAGATCAAAAGTGCATACAATTGCAGGTCTAGGTACTCTTACTACCTGGCCAATCATGGAAGAGCCTCTTAGTCTTGCTGTGACCCATGGCTTCATCCATAGGGTGGAGAGAATAGCTTTCATGAGGGTGGCCGAACATCAATCGATGTAATTCTTACAAGAGCAAGAATGACCTGATACAATTGAAGTTCTGTATGTTGTTATATCAATCTTACAAGTGAATTATTACTTTCTATAAAATTGGGATTTCTAACATCAGTCTCACATAAAAAGATACCAAGGTATGTAGAAAACTGAACACATCATGGTTAACTATGAATTCTTGCTTGACAGTGTCACTTTGACAAGTCTGGCTCCAACCTTACTATCACTGCCTCCCCAGTATTCTATCTCTGTGCTTCAGAGAGGGGAAGATGCTCTCCTGATTCTCCTGCCTTACTACTGTGGCTCCAAATCCAGCATGAATTTATTCTCTAGCTCTCAGCATTTATCATCTATTCAAATTATTCTCATATTTCAGGGTTTTATTGTGTTGAAGGTAAAATGTTTCAAAACTTGCCCCTTGGGAATCCTGAATCTTAGATTCTACTACTCACTACTGATTTAGGGGAAGACGAGGAAGGGATGAGTAAACAGAAGTTTGTGGGAAAATGGCTTGATATTAGATTCTGCATGATCATAATTAAGGTAATTTAGGGATAGATTTTGATTCTTAAGACCTTGTGTCAGGTACATTGAAAAGATGAAAAATAAAAGCCCTACGAACCTAGTTACAAGAGGGAAATGTTGTTTCACTCTCAATCAGTTGAGTAACAGGCACTGCATTATAAAGACCACTAATTCTACTTCTGTGCTTATAATTTATTCTTGAAGGATGTGGACTCTACATCTGCCATGACTTGGATCTGTTATCTGATCTGCTTGGCAACAGGGACACTAATTATGTTGCCGATGCCGAGTCTTCTCTGTTTACATCTGGGTCTAACTGTTTGCCTCTCTTTTCACTTCAATAAGATAATTTTGTTTGCATAACATCCTCTAAGGGAATTGAATAAGATAGGTATCTGGAAAAAATGAGTATTATTATAGTGTTTGGGTGATGTGTTTATCTAATGTCAATATCCTTTGGTCTTAACTTTGAAATCTTGATGCTATGTTTATTTCTAACTAAGATACCAACAACACTGAGAGGAAAAATGGAATCATTAAACACTTGTGCATTCCTACTTGTAAAACTGCTCTTGAAGTCTATACTTTGTGCTAATCTGTTTTTAGACTGTACTGGAATAAAAAATAATGTGATCCCTTAAATATGAGATGTCATTGATGACAAGATGCACCATCAATTTATTAGTAGCCTTGACGAAGCAAGAAAAGAAGGAAGAGAGGGCAAGGGAGAGGGAGGAAATACACATCTCATTCAATGTACACACTTTTCCATTTTTTGCAAAATTTTCCTAAAACTTGATGTTCCTCCAGGATTTCTTCATACAGTACAACCCAGGTACAAAATATAGGAATTATCCTTATTTCTTCTCCTTCTTTCATCTCCCACATCTGCTTCAATCAGGAAGGTGTATAGACTCTACTTACTGAAGATGTACTAAATCACTACACATAGTGCTATTTTTGCTATTAACCCTGTAGTCCAAACTACTTGTCATTTTCTAGGGGAGCATCTAGTCCCCTGGTCAATGCCACCCCTGCCCTTAGACCACCCTCTTCTGCTACATCCTTTGCTGTCACTAGCCTTTACTTTCATTTTGCAGGATGAATCCAAAAGAGTGCTCTTTCAAAAGATGAATCAAAGCCTTTTCCTTCTGGCTTAAGACTCTACAGTGGACCTCCTTTCCCTTTAAATTCAAACTCTTGGTTATTCAAGACCTAACTCAGTGGTTCTCAGTGACTCAGGAATTCCCTGGAGTCCCTGAGGCTTTTACAGGGAGTTCCATGAGGTCAAAACACTTCTCATTATAATACTAAGCTTAATACTAGGACATTATTTCTCCTGTCTCATTCTCTCATGAACATGTGGAATATATATCTATTAAGTTGGTTCACATATACACATCTCTGTAACCACAGAGCTCACATGACATGTGATAGTCTAACACATTTAATGCAGAAGGAGATGTGAGAATCCAGAAGCCTTCTGCCAAGCCAGACAGCAAGTACATCCTAAACATGTAAAATGATGCCATTCTTTTTACCAATTTCTTTCATTTTGAAAAATATAGGTATTTTGTAATGAGTTTTGTTATTGCTATTTTAAGCTAATTAAAACTAAGATTTTAAAATGTCTCTCAATTTCTTGCATCAGAAACAAAAGCTACTTGGAGTTTTCAATAATTTTTAGGACTATAAAGATAAATAAATGTCCTTCAGTGGGTGAATGGATAAGAAAACTGTGCTCCATGCCTACCCAGGACACTACTCAGCAATTAAAGGGATGAACAATTGATACATGCAGCAGCTTGAGTGGATCTCAAGGGCATTGTGCTGATTGAAAGAAAACCTCATTTATATAACATTTATATAACATTCTCAAAGTGGAAAATGGAGGACAACATCAGTGGTTGACAGCAGGTAAGGCTGCAGGCAGGGAGTAACACAGGGATCTTCTTTGTGGTGATGGAACACTGTAATGTGGTTATACAGATCTACACGAAGAAGGCAATTTAATAGACATTCATTCCAAAAGAAGTACAAACTGTTGGATTTTGGGGAGGTGGGGGTACTGGGGACTGAAATCAGGAGCACTCAGCCACTGAGCCACATCCTCAGCCTTATTTTGTATTTTATTTAGAGACAGGGTCTCACTGAGTTGCTTAGCACCTTACTTTTATTAAGGCTGGCTTTGAACTTGTGATCCTCCTGCCTCAGCCTCCTGAACTGCAAACTGATGAATTTTAATAAGATCTAGTTTATTTTATCAGTTACATCTGAGTTAGTAGTTTCTTTATTTTGAAAGGTATATGGGTATGTAAGGTATTATAATGGAAATGATATAATATGTAGTAACTTTCTGCTGTTGTGTGTGAATAAATATCTTGTATAGATATACCCATATATTATATAAAAGTATTACATAATAATAAAATTTGTATGTATAAATTATATGCATATATATGAATCTAATTTTGTAAAAGATTGTAAATGGTTCAGAGAATATGTTTGGTAAACATTGCCATAAATAAATCTGGCACCACCTGCATTTCAGGCTCACCACCCTCTCCTTATTATGTTTTGACTACACTCTTCTTCTTACTATTTCTTCATTATACTGAACTTGGAGCCTTTGTACCAACCTTCTCTTTTTCCTGGAAATCGTATCCTTAGATTTCTTCAATTGTCATTTAATCTTCGATTAAACAGCATTTCCTTAGAGCGCTTCCCTGACCATGTGTATGAAACTGCTTCTTGGTCATGTTCTGGGTTCTCTACTGCTTGGTTTTCATCTGAACACTTGCTACCAGTGCACATCTGCTGTTTCTGTGTTGGAGCATCACCTGTGGGTGAAGCTGTGATCTCGAGAGGTGCAGACATCCCTGTGCACTCGCTGCTGCTTTTATAGAGTAGAAGAGTACTGGAGAGAGCCCAGGAACTGAGTGCATATTTGTGGCATGAATGCTTTCATCCATACATATCCTTCTTGAGTGTCACATCAAAGTTTGAATCTGCAGTTACATGGCTGTGTTGGAACCTGTGGATGGGATTTTAACCTTCAGCACCTTCAGAATGAACTTTTCTATGTTCATTATCTGAAACATTTCCCAGAGGATACTAGGTTATCTTATGCCATTTTTCTTTCAAAATTGATGTCTCTATGTCTTATGTGTACCTATTAAGTTGTTTCATATTCATATTTTGGTGGCAGTTGATATAATAAGCCTTAATGCTAGTGGTTTGTACTGATCTTTAAGACAGACAAACTGAAAATCCAAATTTTGAGTAAAAAGCACTAGAATTTTTAGTAACTGAAAGGAAAATATTAATCTATATGTTGAAAAATATAACCAAACCCAGAAAATAATGCTTTCATTTTAATTTAAGGGCATTTTCAGAATGACTTTTGAAAATTAGTGATTTTCATATATGGGAAGAAATCTGGTGAAAATAATGGGAAAGGTTGAACTCTTCTGAATCAAAAAGAGGTAGCCACTCAGAAAGGAAAACACCTTCCCCTAATAACAGCAGAGAATATGTACCTAAACAGCTAGTTGAGAGCTTCATTTTGTGCCCATGTACTTATTTGAGAATCTCAAAGTTAACATTTTAATTTCTTAATATATGGAATGACATTAGCAAAGATACATTAAACTCTGTATTTTATGATTGATAAGCAACTCGTGAAAAGTTTGGCAATAATTAATAACTCCATAAACAGCAAATATTTGGAAACTCAATATAGTCCATCAAGTCCAATGCTACATTGATTGAGATCTATCTGCCTTAAAGAATTCAGCTGTGGTTCTCTTAGTGTCTTCAATGGAATATTTAAACACAATATAAATATCTTATTTTTTATACAAATTTTATTATGAATTTTGAAACATTTTAGGAACATATATATTGAGGTAAGAGAAGTGGTTAAAATGCTTAAATTTGGATTTGAAGTGTTGTTTTTCTCTGAAAAGGAAAATATGGGATATGATGACAAAAAGCAAAGTTCTATATAAATGGCTGATCTCCTTGTTCTCATAAACTTGGTTTATTGTGCATATTTTTATAGCTAAATAGTCTTATCCACAGCTGCAATTGCAAAACTGAACTGTTTTTTACTGTTTATATCAACATTACTACAATAAAACTAAAATTTTATAGTTGGATGAAGAGAGCTGATGATAGGGACTATGTATCCTTATGGTTCTTAGTTCATTTGGATTTGATAGAAATTATAGGTTTCTTAGTGAAAGAAAAATAACTTTTGATGGCTTATTTTTCCAAGACATTAAAAAACAAACTGAACAGTGATTCAGAGAATTTTTCAATCTGTCACATAAAACAAGCAACTTCACCTCTTACCAAGAAGATTAACAATGAATTTTCTATCAGCAGTAGACTGAAAAACATAGCTCCATCTGCATATTGTGAGGATTATACACAGTGCTTTTTCAGGTATTGCCTTGACATAGTTCATAAAGAAGCAAAAAAACAATTTGTCATCTGTATCACTTATGCATTACTTATCTATTGTGCATAACAATCTGTCCTAAAAGTTAATGGCATAAGAAAATTAGAAACTCTTGGGTAATTCCCAAAAGGAGTTGAAAATTCGTGTTCAGACAAAAACCTGAAGGTGGATATTTAGCAGCTTTATTCACAATGTCAAAACTGGGACGTGACCAAGATGCCCTTCAGTGGGTGAATAGATAATTTTTTTTATATCCAGACAATGCTGGATTAGTGATGATCAGCATAAAAAGAAATGAACTGTCAAGGTATGACTAGACATGACAGAAATTTAAATGCATATTACCAAGTAAAAGAAGCTAATCTGAAAATACTACATACTATATAATTCCAAGTATCTGACATTCTGGAAAAGGCAAAGCTACGCAGACTGTAAAATGAAGAGTTTTTACCAGGGCTTAGCAGGAAGGAGGAATAAATAAGTCAATCGCATAGGATTTTTAGATAGTGAAAGCATTCAGTATAATACTATATTTATGTTACTATTGCTCTGTAGTATAGTTTAAGGTCTGGTATAGTGATGCCACCTGCTTCACTCTTCCTGCTAAGGATTGCTTTAGCTATTCTGGGTCTTTTATTTTTCCAGATGAATTTCATGATTGCTTTTTCTGTTTCTATGAGGAATGCCATTGGGATTTTGACCGGAATTGCATTAAATCTGTATAGTGTTTTTGGAAGTATAGTCATTTTGATAATATTAATTCTGCCTATCCCATAGCAAGGTAGATCTTTCCCCCTTCTAAGGTCTTCTTTGATTTCTTTAATCTTTAGAGTTCTGTAGTTTTCATTGTAAAGATCTTTCACCTCTTTTGTTAAGTTGATTCCCAAGTATTTTATTTTTTTGATACTACAGGGACACAGCCACATTGATGTTTATAGCAGCACAGTTCACAATAGCTAAACTGTGGAGCCAACGTAGATGACCTTCAGTGGATGAATGGATTAAAAAAATGTGGCATATATACACAATGGAATTTTACTCAGCAATAAAATAGAATAGAATCATGGCATTTGCAGGTAAATGGATGGCATTGAGAAGATAATGCTAAGTAAAGTTAGCCAATCCCCAAAAAATAAATGCCAAATGTTTTCTCTGATATAAGGAGGCTGACTCATAGTGGGGTAGGGAGGGAGAGCATGGGAGGAATAGATGAATTCTAGATAGGGAAGAGGGGTGGGAGGGAAAAGGAGGGACAGGGGATTAGCAAGGATGGTGGAATGTGATAGACATCATTATCCAAAGTACATGTATGAAGACATGAATTGATGTGAACATACTTTATATACAAACAGAGGTATCAAAAAATTGTTCTATATGTGTAATAAGAATTATGATGCATTCTGCTGTTATGTATTTAAAAAATAAAACCAATAAAAAATTATACTAAAAAAATACTATACTTATGGATATGTATCCATAGGCATCATAGGTATTTGTACAGACTTATAAAATATACAACACTAATAGAGAATTCTAATGTAAACTGAGGTCTTTGGGTGACAACAATGCATCAGTATAGGTTCACTAGTTGTAACAAATGTACCATTGTGGTGGGTAATATTGATAACAGGGGAGTACGCCTATGTGGGAGTAGGGGGTAGATGGGAAATATCTCTACTTTTTTCTCAGTTTTGCTGTGCACCTAAAACTGATTTTAAAAAATGTCTTTATAAAATGAAAAAACAAAAAGAAAAAACATGTATTATATTTTTTTAAATTTGTTTTAATTAGTTATGCTTTTATATACTTTGATATATCATACTTAGATGTGATATAATTTCTCATTTTTCTGAGTGTACATGTTATAGAATTATATTGGTCATACAGCCACATATATACATAAAGTAATTATGTCTGTTTCATTCTTCTATCTTTTCTATTTCCACATCCCTTCCCCTCCCTTCACTTCCCTCTACCTAATCTAAGGTAACACTATTCTTCTCTAGTTCCCTCCTCTCTGGCCTTACTGTGAATTAGCATCCACATATTAGAGAAAACATTCAGCCTTTGGTTTTTTGGGATTGGCTTATTTCACTTAGCATGATGTATTATCCTTTACAGTTTTTATAGGTCAGGAATTTAGGATGGTTTCTGGGCAGTTCTCACTCTGGTTCTTTTCAGAAATTGCAGTTAAGCTGTCAGTGGAGGCTATAGTTGTCTGCAAATTTACCTGAGTCTGGAGTATCTGTCTCCACATTGGTTACCCACATAGCTGCAGGTTGGTGCTGGTAGTTGACTGGTAGCCACATCTTTTCCCCATATGGGCTTCTCCATAGGCATGCTTGAGTCCCCTTATAACAAGGCAGCTGGTTGCAGACTAGAGAGAGCCACCTAAGAGGCTAGCATGGAAACTGGCATATATTTCAGGGAACATTCTCAGAAGCTGTGCACAGTCACTTCTTCAATATCTGTCGGTCATACTGGTAACCAACATGTGAAAATGCTATACAACAGCAATAAACTAATCCCGGTGATTCAGGAGGCTGAGGCAGGAGGATTCCAAGTTCAAAGGCAGCCTCAGGAAATTAGAAGTCTCTTAACCACCTAGCGAGTCCCTGTCACAAACTGAAAACTAAAAAAAAAAAAAAAAAAAAAAAAGACTGGGGATGTAGTTCACTGGTAAAATAATCCTGGGTTCAATCCCCAGTACCAAACAAATAACAAAAGGAGCTATAACAAGGATCACAAATAAAGGGCATCCTAGTATATTCATGTGAGGCTGATAGGGAACCAATACATTTTCTAGGTAATTAAACAGATATGCAGTGAATGCCAAATCTGATCAATTCAGCCCTTTTTTTGAGACATTTTAGACTCATTGCAAGTATATTTTGTTTTTTAACCAAAATTTCTATTTGTTTCCTGAAAGGTTTTATAAATTATCATGTTAATATTAATGCATCCTTGGTTTAAAGTCAAATTCAAATTTTAATGAACTTTTCATGGAATTTGTAAAAGCAGTCACATTTAGGTTCAGTGCCTAGAGAATTGGGAAATTCTAGTTTCTATTTAATAAGAAAATTTAAGAAGCAGATAAGATAAGAAGTTATCTTTTAGATAACCCTTTCTTTTAGGAAATTTGACTGCCTAACTAATTCTAAATATCTGGAATTTAAGTCCAAAGTCATGCTACTCTTTGTTGGTACATAAGTCTTGAATATGTTTCCTATAAATCTTCATTCTTTTTATTTTAATTGCTTTTCTGTCAAGCCTAGTGTTTGTTTGTTTGTTTTTTTAATTTACCCCAAATCACTACCATCTGCATAGGTCTAACTTCTTCATATTTCAAAATCAAGATTAAATGCTTTGTTTTCCACAAATACGTTTCTTGCCCTTCATAATTGCTTGTTGATTCCTGTGTCCATAGAGTGGAGTGGGGGCTGTGAAAAAGAGAAGGAAGGGTTGGAAAGAGAAGGAAGAGGTTGGTGATGTGTCTGCAGTAGCAGGCTTGTCTGAAATCCCTGTAGCATTTATTTTGCTTCTTTCTTGTAGCTACAATTCCCATCTTGTGATTACACAGTCACACTTAGGAGACTCAGTAATGATTTGTTGAATGTCTGTGGTGTAATCTGTAGTCAGTACATAACCTACATGGTTGTTTTCTTATGATAAGCTATCATGATATGAAAGGTAGGCATTTCATGTCCATGCTTTTCCATATTTTCTTTGAGTGAAGATAAAACTCATAAAATAAAAAGTTCAGCTCTGTAATTTGTCATTCATTGATCTTAGTTTAGAGTGTAATTGGTTTTAATACATTAAAGATTTGCTACTTTGGTTCTTCATTCTCATATAATCCTTAGCATGATTGCTTTTATCGACAGAAATATTAGTCATACTGTTGTACTTATTATGAAAAAAAGAACACCAGTGATCACTCTTTCAGTTTTTTTCTGTAGTGCTTTATTGCTTGTCACCCATTTAACAATTAAATTGAATCCTGCCTTGAATAATTCATGGTTTCCTAATTAAACAATAAAATGTTATAAGACAAGGTTATTCTTTGGACTCCCTGTAGCACCAAGTACAAGACATTTTGTTGGTAAATTTGATTGCATGGAATGTGAAGTACTCTAAAATAGTTTATTTCTAGTACTAGAAGCTTGTTTTTATTTTGTTTCAGTGGCTTCATTCAAACAACCTTCTGTCCATGCTTTTGCTCCCTCTCTTCCTTTAAAGGTGAACAACACAGTCATAATTGCCCCTTTGTGGCAGAGAACTTGCTTCAATTTTGAAAGCCCACCAGTCTCCCGGCTTTATTTAGGACAAGCTCTGTACCTAGTTCACTATGATATTCCTAACATCTAATATCATGCTTCAATAGAGTGACTGTTGATAAATATTTGCTTAGTGAATCAATGGACAAGATGGACAATACATAATAACTAAATTGCCTGCGTGGTTTCAACGTACTTGAAATTTTAGCCTCTTCTTCAGATCTGATGAAGGTTGACATTACTTGGAGTATTGTTTTTCAACTTAACATCATTTATCTACTGCTGATACACATGTATATCAAACCATTTATTCTCTTGTTGGTACCACTGAAAGACTGAAGTGCTAAAAAACCAAAGAGGTAATGAATTGTTGTATTTGGAGATCCTGTCTTGAGATCAGGACAATGTTAACAACTGATTGTAATGAAGCAGACATAAAACTCCTTTCTTTTCTCTAAAGAGGGCACACTACAACAATCTTCTTTTTACTTCATTTAGTGCCATTTAGCATGGAATTAGTGACTGGGACGAAGTAACTCACCAAGCTCTTCAGCCACACTTGTAGGCAAATGAAAGAAACTATCAGCACTATTACCTTTTTTATTTGTTTGCATTAGTTATACATGACAGTGGAGTCTATTTTGACATATTTATACAAATAATTAATATATCTTATTCTAATTAGGATCCCAGTTTTGTGGATATACATGACGTTGATATTCACTGTGGTGTATTCAATGTGTACATAGGAAAGTTAGGTCTGATTCATTCCTCTCTCTTTTCCATTCCTATCACCCTCTCTTCTCTTTATTCCCCTTTGTCTAATTCACTATTATCTTTTAATTCAAAGAGCGTGGCATATACTTCCGAGCATGTACAAAACATAAATTTATGAAGGTCCGTTGCTCTGCTAAGAGATTTATGCACAAATGGGATTAAATCATATTTGAGCCTCCTTTATATCTTTGCCATAAAAATTTATTTATAGATGTGGTGACACATAGGTATTTATGTAAAGGTTAATTTTTCAGATTAGAAGTACTCTGACCCTGTGCATGCTGGTAAGGATGGACAAAGCATGAGTTAAAGGGATCAAAGTGGCCCTTAGTCTAGAATTAGCATATCTATTCAAGAAATCCAGGGTACTAATAATAATTTTATAATTACTTATATCATTTTTGGAAGAGGGTAAGGTGGTTTAGGGGCTTATTACAATTTCATATGTCTATCTTGAGTAAATACTGTCACCTATATTTCATGATGAGCTCACTAAGTTAGTATGGCAGACTCTTCCTCAAACTTGACAGGAGAGCAGAGCCTGAATTATTAAGCTAATACATCTACATTGGTTTGAATTCACTGGATGAGGGTTTTTTTTTTTAATATTTCCTTGTCTGTCCTTTAGATTTTCAGAATTGGAAAAAAAATAACACTATCTATTGTAGTAAAAATAGCAACTTAACCAATTGTTTTAAAGGCATACTCAAGGGACAGTTTAAGGAGCATCACAAGGAAAAATACACTGCTTAGACTTCCAGGGATAAATGGAAGCTTTAAGTACAAATAAACCTACACAATGTTAATTTTGTGCCTACACATTATAAAATGTTGGTATTTAGGAAACATATATAGAATGTATAGAATAACCCAAAATAGTATTTCTTCCCTCCTTTGTCAACAGCTAGACATATAACATTAAATATTTTATACTGTGGGAATAATTAAGACTAGTTTTTGATGGAAATATAATCTGCCTATTAAGATGAAATAATATTTTTCCAGGCATGGTGGCTTATGCCTGTAATCCCTGAGGCTCAGGAGGCTGAGGCAGGAGGATTGTGAGTTCAAAGCCAGCCTGAGCAACAGCAAGTTGCTAAGCAACTCAGTGAGACCCTATCTCTAAAAAAAAAAAAAAAAAAAAAAAAAAAAAAAAAAAAAAAAAAAA
>NW_026000242.1:19026132-19049078 GCF_001458135.2 Marmota marmota marmota
AAAAAAAAAAAAAAAAAAAAAAAAAAAAAAAAAAAAAAAAAACTGAAAATAGAGCTGAGGATATGGCTCAGCATTTGAGTGCCCCTGAGTTCAATCCCTGGTAAACCCCACCCCCCAAAAGATGAAATAATATGTGGTGGATGGCTTCTAAGTTCAACATTAATTGCACATTGATTGACATTAACACATAAGCATTTTAGATGACATTTTGTTGGGCTTTCAGAATGAGGAGCTAAACCACGTGGACTAAATAATAAGCTATTCGGAAAAATAAATAGATGCTTTGGGGTGGGATAGGTATGTCAGTGGTAGAGTGCAGGCTTATCGTACATGAGGCTGTGGGTCTCATCTCCAGCACTGAAAAGCAGACAGACAATGACAAGAAAAATAGAAATAAATCCTTTCAAAGTAGAGACTAGTAGATCAAAAAGAGAGCAGATGCTCACTAAAATGCCAAGGCCACCAAGGCACTGAGCCATCTTTACTCTGCCTTTGGGCAACAGTAGGGCAATGAGGGGGCAGAGGCAAGTGCTGGAATGCAACCCTTTTGAAGTTGTGATATCTCCTTCTGTACATGCTCAGAGGTAGAGCTGAGATCCGCACTGCCACCTGTGTCCTACCTTGGTGGCCCTCCAAATCAGCTTGGAGCAGTGGAAATACATCACCTTTGAAGTCCTCTGTAACTGGTTTAACTTCTGGCTGCTGTGCTGTTAAAGTGGGAAGTTTCTAAATCTTGTTGAGTCTCAGTTTCTTAATCATTAAAATGAAGGTTAAAAATGCTTATGAAGTTATTTTGAGGAAAGTAAAGATATTTTTAATTTTTGAAATACTTCTTGAGGCATCTCCCTTTATGAATTTCTTTCTTTCCTTCCCCTCACTCCCCAATGTGTTCCTCCTATGCAATATGGTCCAAGTAGGGAGAAAGAAAAGTACCACCTTGGGAAGGAAGTAAATTTTGGAGATCCCTACCAGATATAAGAAACGGGTAAAAGAATGTGTGAATGAAGAAGAGATGGGAGGAAGGGAGTGAGAAAGAAAGGAGGGTGGGGGAAATTCAGATTACAAATAGATTGTACTAGAAAAAGGAATCTGAGAACTGGGTAGCTAGTGGCTGGTTTCCAAGGACATAGTGTTGGTGGGATCTGTGAGGTCCTTGTCCAACTGGTCTCAAAAACAACAGAGAAGCCCTAATTAAACAAGATGCCCATAAAATCAGCCTGAATTAGTGCTTCTGGTTATATGGTCACAAGAGCTGAGCGCTCTATGGAGAATTCCCCACAGCACAGCCCTCCAGCCCACCCATTGATCAAGAATGTGCTTTGCAGGCTGGCTGACTAGTGCAGACCAATGGTCAGAAACGGACACTGAGACTGCAGGACTTGAGAGACAATGGCAAGGTCCAAAGTCCCCTAACAAATGAAAATCCATGTCAAAGATCAGAGGACCAACAACATCACCACACATTCCCTGTGATCAGTACTCTGAGACAAGAGAGGCCAGGGGACACGCCAGCAGAGACCACAGGACAGCTTCACAGCTCCCACAACAACTTCCTAAGCCCCATAAGGTTCTACTTCACCCAGATGCCATTTTGAAAGACAGGGTAAAAAAAAAAAATGTTAGGGAATCTGAATCTGAATTTTGAATTGATTGAATACTTATCTGTAAAAGCTTGGTTATAACAAAATAACACTCCTACTGAAAACACTGAAATGTATTCAATTAGCAAGATATTTTCCCCCAGTTATCCCTTGGAATGGGAAATCTTGAAGTGATATCAAACAATGAAAGAAGCTATGATATTTTGCACAATCATGCACACTGACAAAGTTTCACTCTTCTATTCATTTTTAATTTTAATTTTCCTCACGACTTCTGCACCTGGAGGTCCCTCAAGCATGTCAAAAAATCTGCATCTAACATTGAACTCATTAACTCCCACTTATCTCTCTCCAAATCCCCACTTATCCTACTGTTCCCTGTTTTTATTTGTTTGTTTGTTTGTTTTGTTTTGGTGTATGTGGGAGGGGCAGTCCAAGCCAGAGTTTGCCTAACTATATTTCCTTGACTCCATAACATCTCTCTCTTTCATATTTACTTTTTGTACTCACTGCCTTAATTCTGGCCCTTCTCATCTTTAACCTGGATGACCTCAGTACCTTCATCTTGACCTCCCTGACTACAGGATCATTACTAGGCCACAGAGCTGCTGTAAATGCTTTTTCAAATATAAATCTCCCCTGTCTTTCCCCATTCTTAAAAGAATTCTTCATTCTTCCCGCTTCTACAGAAACCCAATGCCTAGTGAATATAGTCCAAGTTCCTGAAGGTGTTAGGCCAATCTTTCAGAACAGATATACTATCTGGATATGAGAGCTTCCTTGAATTGATATTTTTTGAAGCTTCCTTACAGATTCCAGTATATTGCAACGTTAAGAAAAACTGAACTAAAAATTCCAGTATGCATTTATATTGATTTTTAAAAAATGAATCTGAAGTGAAAACATAGAATTCAAAAAGTTTTCATATAAAACTTGCAGACCTCTGAGACTGCCTCTGCAACAGCAGGTGAAACATTGCTCTATGGCCTAATTGAAAGAATTTGATGGTTTGCAAGCTGAAGGTCACACTAAAAACTAATAATATTGTAATAATAAACATCTCTGGGAATAGTTTAAATGGTAGATGCATAGAACCTAGACCTATTAGGAGGAATTACTGGTAAGAGATCATTGCAATAATTCAGGTGTGAAATACTACTTAAAGTGTGATAGAAAAGGCATGGAAAAATCTCCTTGAAACTAGTCTAAGAGAGGAGAGACAACCAAAGTGCCTGGCAGTGGGCATGAGAGAGACATATACCAGGTGTAATGACAACACAACAGAGAGGAACAAGAGGCAGACAGTTCAACTTGGAGACAACTACCCAGCTTTTGAAAGTATAAAAATTAATCTAATACATAAGTAAATCTCATATTAACAACTGGGAAGAAAGGGAATATATGTCCCTTTGACTTAGTACCAATTAAAATTAAAAAGCTGAAAAGTCCAAATAGACTTTATGTATTTTGCTAAACTCCTTTGCTTATATAGCCAAATATAGTTAGTGGGTCATTAGAGCAATGAGATTTGCATATTTATCAGTAACACACTTCACCTAATTATTTGTGTATGAGAAAGTAATGGCTTAAATATGTGGACTCTTTTAGGAGAGCAAACTACAGGCCCTTCTTGTGATGGGTGCCCATTTTTATCCTAGCCATGTCTGCAAGGATAACATTTTCACGTTAGTGCATTACAGAACATTGGGGGGATCAGTAAGAGTAAGCTATATGGTAGCCATGTGACTTTTGTCATACCATTTAATTTTGTAATACACTTCCCAGCCTTCTCAGATAGTAGAACATTACTTTTTTGTGCATGTATGACCTGCTTTTACTTAGTCATTTATTTTGAATTAACTTACTTAAATTGTAAATAATGTGTTAGGAATTTATGAACATATTGCACAACGGAAACTATTTTTACAAGTTCTACCTTTCACTGTATTATTGCCTTTCTCTTCTGCTTTGCTCCATCCCAAGGTAATCAGCATCGTGAATTCTGCTCATAATTGCCCAGTTTTTCTTTTTAAACAGTTTTGTTGCAGATTCTAAGTGTCAAGTAGATATCACTCTGTGGGCATCTTTCTGGTCTTATTCTTTACTTATCTTGCTGCAAATTCATCCATATTGGTGCCTGTTGCTGTTGTTCATTTACACTGGCTGCTAGGAGTGCCTTGGAGTTCACCCTACCACCATGCCATGGTTGGTTGTGTGAAACTGAGTCAGTCCAGCTATGCTGGGAAGTGTGTTGTAGGTTGGGTTAACTGGAATCCTGTTCATTTACATAGTGTTTTTAATTATACTTCATTGAAATCATTGTGTTTTTTAATTGCAATTATCTTGCAACCCTAGAAAATTGGTATCATAAATTATCTTCAACTGTGGTTTATATAATAGAATCTCTTTGTGTGCTATTTGGAGGACAAAACTAATGACTGCATTATGGGATAATCACATTATATAATTATCCTTCCCAAAACATGATTTCATATATAGAATTTTCAAATATTTATAAAAGCCAATCTTGTCATATAACTTTTCTTTTTTATATTTATTTATTTATTTAATTTCCACCCCACCCCCCCCGTGGCAATTTCTTTTTTTGTCTTTTATTGATTTTATTTTTTAAAAATGCATGACAGCAGTGGAATGCATAGAATTCTTATTACACATATAGAACACAATTTTTCATATCTCTGAATATAAAGTATGTTCACACCAATTTATGCCTTTATACATGTACTTTGCATTTTTTTACACTACAATTCTTAATACACTTATATACCACAGTTTTTCATATCTCTGTATATACAGATATTGACACCCAATTCAAGTCTTCATACATGTACTTTGTATAATGATGTCCATCACATTCTGCATATAACTTTTCTATATGTATGTTTATTCCTTGATTAGAGAGTAAAGACTTGTAACTTTAAAGAATAGATTTTTTGATTTCTGTGTATTATCCAACTTGTGGTGAAAATGTCAAGTGAATTTCAAAGATGCTTCACTATTAGTTATTTGTGTACACTTCTCATCCAATCTTTCACAGTGCTGCAAAAGCAAACATTTGTTTTTAAAATTCAAAGATACTGAACAAAGCTTTTGGCAAAATTTATCATCCATTCCAGGAAAATTTAAAATAGAAAGTAGTGGTCAACCTAATAATATGATCTCGATCTTCCTCCCTGCCTCCTTCCCTTCTTCCCTTCCCCTATCCCCCCTACACAACCTTAAAACCAAAATTTTACTTACTGGGGAAACACACAAGTTGTTTCTCACTTGTATTAGAAATTAGCCAAGATATCTTATTGTTTTTGCTACCCTTCAGCATTGTACTAGAGGTATCCTTTAATGCAATTTGAAAAGTTAACTCTCTTTGGAGGTACTCAAAGTTGAAAAGAGGAAATAAAACTGTCTCTATGATGATGTGATTGTGTATCTGGAAAACTTTAGAGAATCAGTGATAGAACTAACTCAAGTAATATAAGATTTCAATAAGTAAGCAGGTTTACAAAATTACCATAATCAATATTCTAAAATATGCCAACACATAAAACTATATTTACAGTATTTACATATATTTCTTAAACATGTAAAGGTGTTCAAGTTAACTCATGAAGAGTAACAAGTTAAAAATTTTTTTATACCATTTTACTTATGGGTGTTAAATTTCAACCATGAGAGATGAAAAAGTTATGAAGATCTGCTGATCAACATTGTATTTGTAGTCAATACTACACACTTAAAATTTTAAGAGAGTAGATATCATGCTATATTGTTTAATTTTATTTAACAACTATTGTTCTTTTATTTATTTATTTATTTTTTTGTGGTGCAGGGGATTGAATCCAGGTCCTCATATATGCCAGGCAATGCTCTACCACTGAGCCATATCCCCAGGCCTTTAACAAGAATTTTGAAAAAGAGTGAAAACATGCTCTACAACTTGAGACTATGAAAAAGAAGCATTCTTGTGCACTGCTGGGAAAGACCAAGTTAGTGCAACTCTTACAGAGGACAGTTTAGCAATATCTAACATTATCTGCATTGGAATTACCTTTTCACTCAGCATGTTTTCTTATAGGATTTTATTCTGAAAATGTACCTCCACCCGTAGTGAAAATGAAAATTCACCAAAATATTCATTTAACAGGTTTTGTAATTCCTTAATTTCAGATGTCAGACATCTGGAATATTCATAAACAGGAGAATGGTTGAATAGACTTCCACATAGTAGACTTTTGTGTATTTGTAAAAAAGTAAGTAAATAAATAAATAAGGAAGATCTATATAAATTGATGTGGAGTTATTTTCAAATATATTGTTATATAAAAAGCGAGATGCAAAAGAATATCTATAATATACTACCTTTTGTGTGAAGAAGGAAAAATAAGTAAACATGCAAACATTTCCTTATAAACTAAAATGAAACACAGGAAATACCAGACACTACTGAGATAAGTGACCTAAAGAACACATAGCAATTTTTAAATGAAGGGGATTCTCTTCCTTGTATATGACTGGTGTGGAGTCCTGACTTTTAGAACCACAGTAATATCTCATATACTCAAAAGTAAAAATAAATGAAAAAAAAAGGATGGAGAAAAACCTAATCAAATACAAGCAAAAACCAATGAAATCATTTCACAAATGAATAAAATTATTTCACTGAATGGGGAAATTAAAAGACTAATCCAAGTTAATTTAGGACCCAATAGTTCCCCTCAGTCTAAAGACAAAAGTAAATGTAAACACACATTACACTCTAGCATTTTCTTTATTTAGAGGCATGGGTTAACAATTCTGCAACAACTTCCTGCTATTTTCTGTGATTTAGCAAGTATATGTAAATATATGGTGGATAATGGGAGCCTCATTTCTCACTATTAGACAAGGCAGTTATAAACACAAACACAGAGGAGGACAGAAAAAACAGTGGTGTTAGATTTGTGTTTGAGTTATGAGTATAATAGGTTGAAGTGCAGATTGTTGACTCATCTACTCCCTAGCTGTGTTCTCTGAGAAGACAGGGAATCTGGGACACTAACAGTAGTAATAGACACACTACCTAGATTTTGGTTTCTATAAATCCATTCTCTACTAGAGAAACAAAGATTGATTCCAAGGTTAGGGCTGGGAAAGTCCTAGATCAACCTTTGTGCCAAAAGATAAGGAAATATTCAAAGAATTATTCCTTTTCTCAGTCATAATAATAATTGATTCAAGCAAGCAACATCAATGTAAAAGAAATAAGTTTAAGAAGTAAAAGTATCCATTTTTCAAAATATCCTATAACATGATATATAAGTTAGCTTTTTTTTCCTGCTGTGACTAAAAGACCTGACAAGAATAATTGTACAGGAGGAAAAGTTTACTTAAGGGCTCATGGTTTCAGACATCTCAGTCCATAGACACTGGCTCCAGTCCTCGGAGCTTGAGGTAAGGCTGAACATCATGGAGAAGAAAGAGGCATCAGGAAGCGGCTCACATGATGTCCAGAAAGCAGAGAGACTGCACACACCAGATACAAAATATATGCCCCTAAAGGCACACCCCCAGGGACCCACCTCCTCCAGCCACACCCTACCCACCTTCAGTTATCACTCAGTTAATTCCATCAGGGGGTTTGATTCACTGATTGAGTTAATACTCTCATAACTTAATCATTTCTCTAAACCTTCTTGCATTGTCTTACTCCTGAGCTTTTGGGGGATACACCTTACTTCCAAACCATAACACATGCTACTTATTAATCACAAATGGTGAAATAATAACCTTAACGTGACAACTTAACCAAATAATCAAAAATACTATTTTCCGTTATGAGTGTAATTGACAACACGTTGTTCCTCATAGTGATGTGTCAAAGAAGATGTGACAGCATTTCTGTGGTATTCCTACAAAAGTGAACAGACTGAATCTAACCATGAAGAAACATCAGACAAACCCAAATTTATGGTTA
The DNA here is from genome assembly GCF_001458135.2 of Marmota marmota marmota. NCBI lineage: Eukaryota > Metazoa > Chordata > Mammalia > Rodentia > Sciuridae > Marmota > Marmota marmota. Next base: position 19,033,705 of record NW_026000242.1, read on the forward strand.
TTCTATCAAATAATTGGCCTGTGCTCTTCAAAGCTGTCAGTGTGATGAAAGAGAAAGACTCAAAACTATTTCAGAATGAAAGGGGTTGAAGAGACATGACAATTAGATACATGATCTTGGATTTTCATTTGCTTTTAAGAACAGTGTGATCTTGGGACAATGTGAAACTGAACGAGGTTTGCACCATCTGTAGTTTAGGGAACAGTATTGTATCAATGTCAATTTCTTGATTTTTATGATTGCACTGTTATGTAAGAGTTTTCCTTGCTTTTGGAAAATACACATTTAAATACTTAAGGGTAAAAGAATATCATGTATTTGGTTTACTCTGAAAAAGTTTAGGAACAATACACACATAATGAGAGGAAGAGGAAAAGAGAAAGGATAAAAACAGACACCATAAGCTGTCAAAATCTTCATGAAAGATACTCATAAATTCTTTATACTATTCTTACAATTTTGAAATTAAATCTCAATATTGTAAAAGGATACACACATATATAAATATCTATTGCTTATTAAACCTTTAATAAGTTCATCAATATTCTAACATAATACTACATGAAATAAAGAAACTATATAATGGCTGTAATAGCTGTATACTCATTACCAGCAATATTAAACTGTACACAATGAAATATTGAGACCTTTAATTCCACATTGAAAATCTGTATGAAGAGATAGTCACAGCAAAGGATGAAAATAGACATTAGATAATGAAAATATATTTTCATTATCTGTAATGAATACATATTTCTTCATTTGGGGTTAAGTATTTGCCCATTCTCTGAATAAGGTAGTCAGAAAAAAAGAAGTTTGGTGGTTGGTTGAAGAACTCTGAAGACAGACAAATTCCAGTTCCATACTTCATCTCTGAACAGGGACAGTGATCTCCACCACATAAGATGCGGTATGGTTTAATAGGCTAACCTGAGGAAGTGTAGGGTCGCAGGGTTGTTATTGCTTCAGTTTTCTAAATAGAAAAGTGATAAAATTGAACTAGCTGCTTTCTGATCTCATATGTTGAAACCAATTACATGGAAAAGAAACTTACTCTTTAATGTTTTCACATTTAAGTGTGTAATAGCACACTATTCTCTTTCTCTTAACTGAAATTTTTGTGGCAGTTTCACACATATAATTCTCTTTCCCCTGCAATCTTATTAGCATTTATTCCCATGAAACAACCAAAGAAGTAAAGCAAAAGCATTTTAATTAACTCAGGTTTAATGCATTTTCCTTATCAGCCATTGCTGCAGATACCAGATGAACAAAACTGCTTTCTGTATTCAAAATCTTCTAGTTGATCAAAGAAAGGCATCTGCAGGAAATTCAAGGTGAGAAATTCATTTAGTTCTAGCTAGGCCACAGACATGAACAGAGGCCATTTTTTCTTCAAAATATCTTAAGATATTTGTTTTCCTACTTAAATCAAATATTCTAAAGAATTATCCTGATTTACTAAACAACAACAAAAAATGCACCCAACTGACCTTCTTTCTTCTAGTCTCGAATCTTAATAAGAGATCAGGACATCTCTTATGGTACACTTGTAATATTTTGAGTGGCCTTTAAATTGTGTGTGTATGTGTGTGTGTGTGTGTGTGTGTGCATGTGCATGTGCATGCATGCACGTGCAGACACTGGATGAAATTCCAACACAAAGTACCTTTACTTCTTTCTTTAGTATTTATGGAACAAGAAGAAATGATTCTATATTCTTTTCAAATGACTAATATTCCCAGAACAGTTATTCAGTCCATTAATAAAGAATTAGCAGATACCTACTACTTGAAAAGAAGTAATTACAAAGTGTAATTGAGAAACATCACAGCCTTGTTTGATTCTGCCTCACAAAATCTGTTACATTCCCCAGAATGTCTACAACAGAAATATCTCTAGACATTTTGTTCAAAACATATATTTGAAAGCATGTACATAATCATAAGAGCAGATATGGAACTAATGCACACCTTTTATATATAATTTTCATCATGTACTCTGTGGAGAAAAGTAGATGAATGACAGAATCCTCACATTCAAAGACATGAGATGAGATATGTGGTGTTTGCACCACATTCTCCTTTGCCCGCTAGCACCTGGCACAATGCACAGCCCATATTTGATCATCAGTAATTGTGGGAATAATTAGAATATATGACTCAGAGTGGAAGAGTAAGTGTTTGAAGATGGGCAAAATAAATTCTGCTGGAATTTGTAAGACTTCAAGAAAAAGGAGTATTGAAGCAAGGAAGATTTGATCATGTGAATGTTGCCAGCATCTGGGATAAAGCAATTGTTTTCATCAGTAAAAGCTGGCTAAAATACCCAAAAACAACTTAGAGGAGGAAATGTGTATTGGGGGTTCATGGTTTTAGAGATCTCACTTCATAAATGGTGACTCCATTGCTCTTGGCTCAAGTGAGGTAGGACATCATGGGGGAAGTGTTCAACCCCCGCAGAGGAAAGCTGTTCAGCTATCTCAGCAGAGATGGTAGGGGATAAGGAGCCACAGGAAAGATGCACACCCAGAGTGACTACCTCCTCCAGCCATCCCCCTCCTGACTAGAGTTAACACCCTGTCAGTCCATTCAAACTAGGATTTACTGATTAGTTCACAACTCTCATAATCCAATCGTTTTACTTTCAGACATTTCCACATTAATTAACAGGAACTTTTGAGGGACACCTCATAACAGCAATGATGCTAATCAAACCTAGAGTTTTATACAATAACACTAGGGACTTTTATATCACTACACTCTGAGATACATTGAAGAAAATGCTCAAAATACCCTCAGCATTCCTTTATACACTTTAAAAACTGTAACAGGTATTAATTTATCCAAATACTTTGTTTACACTGTATTATGTCTGGGTGTTGGGCAACCCTAACTTCTCTTACTATGTAAAGGGATATTTGTCATAGCTTGTCAGAAACCTATGCAAGTGGTGTTTGTATCATTTCACTTAGTGATTTTACTGTGATTTCATTCTTCAGATTCTACAGTAATGAGACCTGACCCAGCATCTAAAATTCACTGTTAGCACTTCTCTTTCTATTGAAGTATCTGAACATTTCTAACCTCTATGACTGTACATGATAAAACATTACATCCAATTCAATTCAACTGGGGTTTTCCAGTGTTTTTAAAATTTATTTTTATGCTTTTGTTATAAAACCCCAGAGAAAGGATTTTTGGTGATCCTAACAAATCATGACTGTAATTCCTGTCAGGGTATATCAAAAGCTCTAGTTGATGAGTAAGGCATGACATTCCACCATAAAAACTGGTTTTCTCCCGTCCAAAAAAGCAGCTGTATTGCTGCTGCTTATGTTCCAACAATAAACATACTTTTATACTTTGAATCTTATTGGTTTCTAAGAATTTATATATATGACATGAGATTTTTTCCAAATAAAAATGAAAATAGTTTAAGTAGCCAGCCAGATATTTTATTTATAATGGTTTGAACAATTCAGATATTTACATTTTCATTCCTTCATTTACTGGTTAAAATTGGTTAATTGATTGTTCTCATCTCTTTAGAATCTATTAAATATATGCTAGAGATACCTTAGGACAGAATAAATGATCTCTAACACTTTAACAACAACAACAACAACAACAAAAAGTGCCCTGGTAAATAGATAGGGCATATTACTAGAGGAGTTGATGTTTTACATTTTCAAATGATTTGAGAATAGCTCTCCACAACAACTTCATGAAAAAAGGTGGAACAAAGAATTACACAAATATTTAAAATGGCTTTATGTAAAGGTCGCATTTTGAATATTCACTACCATATTGAATTTAATTCACTAATGAATTACAAGGAAGTATTCTCTATTAACATTTGATTTTTGGATAATTTTTTTAAAAGCCAGTTTTAAGAATTTGTGTATTCTTTAATTTATACTTCTTTACCAGTAACCCTTAAGTCAGTTTTTTATAAGACAAAAATATTTATAATAGTTTAGAATCTCATGCTCCATAATGATAATTTTTATGCTGAAAACTTACCACAAAACCCAAATGTTTCAAAAGCTAAAGAAAGGTGTGTTTGAGGTTTAGGATAGAAATGGTGCACCAGTAATTTTATTTCATATTAACTTTAGGTTCTGTTAATATGCAGCATGAACGATTATATATTACCTCAATTTGGAATTGAAATCAGAATATACAATCTAAAAGGAGACAACATACAGGATTAAATTTGAAAGCAGAGTGTGATGTAAATGTGTCCACTGGTCCAGAGTAGGGCCTCCTTACTTCCTTATAAGTAAGGCCTTCCTTATTATTTTCTTCCTTCATTTTACTTCTTTTACTTCGTTTACCCTCTTTTTATGGTCTCTTTTACTTTATGAATACAGTATACTAAATTGAACACAATTCAAATTCAATCCTTTTTGTAATGGAAATGCCAGTTATGGAATGAGATTTAACTGTCTCACTGTGCACCACGCTGGCCTTCTGAACATCATCATTGCCTTCATCTCTGCCTGTGAGGGTGTTGCAAAAATTTCATCCTGACCTGCAGGGCAGACAGTGGTGTGACTGTTCTCACGTGCTGAAGAGGCTTTGGCATACTCCTGAAGAATACTCTGGAAGTATATTTCTGTATACAGGACACTTGTCAGCACCTCTACTGGGTTGCCCTGTGAGCCCATGGATGGTATGTATCGTGTGACAGTTTAGTGAATGAACCCACATTAGCATTAGCAATTTTAGGCAATTTCCATTAAGTACTTGAGCTCAGTTGGAAAAGACACATCCTAAAGGCGGCACTATTCTATTTTCGAACTAATGTGTAAAGTAGACCACCACGGAAAGATTTTGCATGACCTAAATATTCTTGTACTTACATCACAGCTCAGGTGGGAGATCAGAGTCAAGGTCTGCATGGGTAGGTTCAGAGTGAAGGCTGTGAAGCCCTGTGGGCTGTTACTTCATATTTGGGCTCTACTATTGACCATAACACCCTGAACAAGTTACTCATATTTTCTGAACTCCGTTGTTCGTGCTTTCCTTTTTTTCCATGTGTCTTCCTCTTTCACTGCCTATTGAGGCAGCTTGGAATTTTTTATAGGGATAGATTTAATGATTTTTAAAAGATCTGTTCATTGTAAGGATGCAGAGACTGATGCAATGGTGTTCCCAGTACCACATGTCTATTGCAGAACCCAGACTCATTGCTGTTCCCCCTCTTCATGTTGACTTTATTACAATAAGTTATTCTCTCTTTCTCTTCCTGGCTTCAAAACATCATCATGGAAGATGAAGAATCACTGATGGATTCTTTGAGAGGTTTTCTGTTTTGCCTTCATGTTGATGCTGATATGGGTGTGTGTTGCTTCAGTATGTGTATTTGTAGAAAATCCTCAAGGTCTTTTCCTTTAGACCTTTTACTTTAGACCTAAAGAAAACTACCTTTGTTAGACCCCAAACCCATCCTCATTCTGTAATACTGAGAAGCATTATTGAATAGATATATGTTGGAGATATCCAACCTTTCCAAAGCTTGGAACAGTTGCCTTAGTTTACTGAATATCAAGGGAAGTGCCTCAAAGTGTTTATATAACCTCAAAATGGGAATGTCCAAAGTTAGAGACTTCTTGTTCTTATTGCTGTTCTTGTTGTTCAGGAAGATAGAGGTTCACAAAGTTTTATAAGAATATGTGGGAGATAAAATTGATAGCACTGACACTCTATATCTGTGCTTCTAAATGAGGCTACATATCTGATAGTGAACTCATTAGCTTATCTGTTGTGAATAGTAGTGATTAATCTGATTGAAGACATTTTGTTTTCTACCCTTAACATGAAGTTTCAAACATCTCTTTTTTCACAACGCAGTGGCTTTGAACTGACTTTTTTTTTTTAACTGCAGACGTTTAGAGGCTGTTTGTGGCAATTCTCAATTGGTTAATGCTGCAATAAAATAAGGATGTTCGTGGGTGGATGGCATATTTAATTAATATAAGTAATAATTTCTAACAAATTCTGGGGTAGTGAGCAACCACCTGGATATTTTTGAAAACTAATACAAATTAATTTAATTCTAAACCCAAATGGGCTATTTCATATCAGTTGATAATTTCAGTCAGATAGTTTCACATACTTTATTTGAATTCAGAAAAAAAAATCTTATTAGATGGAGTCAGAGAAGAAGGTTACTTCAAGCTAGATTCCATGGCAGATTGGGAAGGGACATATGGAGGAGTTGGCCTTTTCTGTGGCCCAGTACAACAGGGATAAGAAGAAATATGCCAGGAAGAATTGGTCCAGGGTGGTAAGTGGAATGCTGGTTAAGGAATCATTTTTGTGTGGCAGAAAAACAAACAAACTAGATACTGTCTGAGATTTGAGTAATGGTAACTTTTGGGGATGGATCACTGACACCACCCTACGCCCCCAATTCCAAAGAAAATTTTACAGAAAAGCTTCCCGTGCCTCCTCTGCCTTAGAAATCTTAGCTTTGACTAGAGGGGATGGTGTCTCTATTGCAAAACATTCTATGAAACACGGCCAAGAATGGGAACAGAGAGTGGAGACAGAGACAAGCCTGAATTACACTAGGGTTGGAAAGGTCAGTGCCTGCCTGGTCTGGAACATGTTAGTTTTCACATTGCAGCTACTCAAAACAGCAAAAATACCACAGAACATTAATGTAAAATGTAATAGAAATCCACACACTGTATTTCATTGTGATCTGTACCACATTTTGTTGAACTATTCATCTGTTGATGGACACTTGGGTTTTCTGTCAGTTTTAAAAATTAAGGCATCCATGTGTTTTTTTTTTTTTTCATCCCTGTCTTATATGGGTAATAAAATGCTTGTCAGGATACTATCACATTGTTAGTTATGTATGTTGCAATATCTTCTCCTACTCTGCCTAGACTTTTCACTTTCTTATTTTGGTGTCTCTTAATTGGTTCAGTTTTATCACTTTTCAACCTTTTGATTGGTATTTTTAATAATAATTTTTAGCCTATCCACACATCATGAAGAAATTCTCTGTTTTATAGGTTGTACAGTTTGATCTTTTATATTTTGACCTATTATTATTCAGCCATAAAGGGAAATGAAATTCTGATAAATGCTATGATGTGGATGAAACTTGAAAACATTATGTTAAGTGAAATTAGCAAGATACTAAAGGACAGATATTGTATAATTCCACTTATATGAAGTACTTAGAATACCTGAAATTCATAGATACAGAAAGTAGGTCAGAGGTTAAACAGGGAGTGGGGAAAGTAGGAAATAGGAAGTTATATGGTTTCTGTTTGAAGTGATTAAAAATTGTGGAAATAGCTAGTGTTGATTACACACTGAAGTGGGCACTAAAATTGGTAAAAATTTTATATTAAATGTATTTCACCACAATTTTTAAAAAAATAGTAGTGTAAAATGTGAAAAACTATTGAATTGTACACTTTCAGTCAGTGAATTCTGTGGTATGTTAATATCTCAAAGTATGTTTTTAAAAGCCCACATATATAATAGGTTCATTCATTCATCTAATAAAGGGGTATTAAGCATGTATTACTCTGCTAATAAGCTGAACATGCAAAAATGTGTATAGAAGTATTACTAGTGAACCAGATAGACTTCCCCATGGCTCCCAACCTCAGCAGGATTTTACCATGGGCAGTATAATTACACTGAATTAGCAACTCAGAGGCAATCTTATAGCTCTTCCTCATTCCATGTTGAGAGGAAATAGTGATACCTTCTACATGCTTAACCCCCTGATGGGTGCCCAGGTTCACTATCAACGGTGTTCCTTCAGACTTCTGGGCAGCTTCCTGATATAGAAAACTGTGCTTCCCTGGTGTAAAGGACTGGTAAAGCCTGACACAGGAAGGAGGAGGCCACATGGATCAGAATGTAGTCAAGGTCTGAAAAGTGCAGCTACACCCAAGTACACCTGGATGCCTGGATCCTCTGTGGGTTACTGATCTGGACAAAACCCAGATCTAGATGTGAAGGTTCCAGGACACATTCAAAATGTGATTCATAGCGTAATGGATCAGTACAATCCTTTACAGCTCTGATAGCTCCTACTTTTGATACAAACCATACTGACATTATAAATAACAAGCAAGCAAAAATCCAAGTAAGGTTTAGTATATTGTCTTTCAAATGACATTTTATTCTGAAGTCTCTCCTTAGGTCATCACCCATTCAAGTCAATCTATTGCAGAGGCTACATCTTCTATATAGTGAAATCAAAACTGATATTTAAACTGATATATTTCAAAGCAAACTTACATTTAGCAACATCTAGGTGCAAGGCACTTTGCTGAGGGTTAGGAAAATGAAGATATATAAGCTAGAATCCTCATTCTCATTTTAATAGAAGAGACAAATAAATGTCATAGGGGTACTATCCTGGAAATGGATGAAGTTTTCTGGAATGCAGGGGAGAAATTATTAAATCAATGCCATATAGCAGAAGAATATTCAGGAAGGAGGGTTGCCCAAGCTGTCTTGAAGGGTGAGTTGAAGTTCCTTAGGCAGACAGGCTTCTAAAGAGGAGAAGAAGGGGTGGGCAAAAAATATGAAAAGTGCTATTAAGTGGGAGCTTTCATAATGTAAATTGAGAAAGGTCAATAAATTAAAGAATTGAATTTGCAGTAACTGATCTCAAAATAATAATACCGTAGTAATCTAGAACCAAATGTTTATGGGGAATGTTCATCTGGGGAAGAGGGAGTTTCACTTGTAAAGAGGTGTTTTGTGTTTATTTTATCAAAACAATGGCTGATGAAAGTATAAAGATGTTTAAGAATTATATGTTAATGATCATGTTGACAATAAAAGAAAAAGGTCTTTATTATTTCAGTGAAAGATACATATTTAGATTGCATTCATTAGGAATGTTTAATATTCATTTTTGCCCAGGGATGTCAGACTTTTGAAGGACACACAGACACACCAATGTTCATAAAACTTCAGAAGATAGCATGGGTGAGGCCCTGGATTTAGGTCCCAGCAACATAATTAAATAACATAACAACCGCCCCTACTCTAATAAAAAAGCTTCAATAGGACAAATATACTCCCTTTGGACATTGATTTTTTTTACAAAGCTTTATTGAAGTATAACTTACCCATAATAAAATTCATCATTTTGGGGTATATAGGTCAAGTGTTGATAAATACGAACTGTTGTATAGCCACCGCCACAGTGAAGATTTAAAAAAATTTTATTACCTGCAAATGTCTCTAGCTGCTTTTTTAAAGTGGGTATCCACCTCCATGCTCTGGAAGACACTGGTCTTTTGTTTTGCCTTTTCATGAGTGTCACATAAACAGGACCATGCGTTGTTTAGCTTGTGTGTCTGACTTCTTTATTTAGCAGAACACTTTGCAGATTTATCTATGTTGGCACATGTATCTATATTCCTTTACTACTGTTGAGTGATTTTTCCATTGAATGGAGATTACTGGTAATTACATTTATCTGTTCAAATGCCCATGGACATTTGGGTCTTTCCAGCTTTTGGCTATAATGAATGAAGCTGCTATGAACATTATTGTCCAGGTTGGTTGTTGCCATTTTTTTCTACATGTATGCTAAGTATGTGTTAACCTCATGAAATTTCCTAACCATTTCCCATTGACTGATCTTTTGCATTCACGCCAACAATGTAGGAGAGTTCCAGGTGTCCAGAACTTTGCTAGCACTCTTTCTTGTCAGTTATCTATGTTGGTGCAATTGTTTCATTTTAGCCAATTTAGTAGATGTGTCTTGATATATCATTGTTGCTTTTTAAATTTGCCCTTTACTAATGATTGATATTAAGCATCTTGTATTTATGTTACACTCAAATCTCTTCCTTAATGAACTCTCTTCAGATCTTTTACTCATATTGAATCATTTTTTTATTTTGTCATTGAATTGTAGAAATTATTTTAAAAGTTTTCATTCGATGAGAATATTTTCTCAATTTCTTTTCTATATGACTCCTGTTTTCTGTGTTCTAATAATCTTTTACTTTGTATATTGGCTAATCTTTGTAACAACAATATTTTCCCATGCTTTCTTCTGAAAGTTTTATAGGCTTTACATTTAAGTCTATGATCCATTTTGAGATTATTATTATTATTATTATTATTATTATTATTATTATTGGTTGGGTACAAGGTGAGGCTCTAAGGGCTCAAGTTTTGCACATGCTGTTTCAAATTTTTTTAGGAAAAGTCTTTATTGAATTATTTTTATATCTTTGTTGAGAATCAACTGACCACCTACCTAAGGGTCTATTTTTTAAGTCTATTGTAGTCTACAGATACATATAGCTGAATCTATGCTAAAATCAAAGTATCTTGGTTACTGCAGTTTTATATTGAGTTCTGAAATCAGTTTCAGACTTCTAAATTTGATTTTCTCTTTCAAAATCATTTTAACTGGGTGCAGTGGCACATGCCTGTAATCAATCCCAGCAGCTCAGGAGGCTGAAGCAGGAGTATAGTAAGTTCAAAGCCAGCCTCAGCAACTAAGGGAGACCCTGCCTCAAAATAAAAAAGGGATGAGGATGTGGCTCAGTAGTTAAGCACCCCTGGGTTCACTCCGTAGTACAAAAAAAAAAAGAATCATTTTAACTTTTCCAGGCTCTTTGTTTTATGTGTAAGTGATAGAGTCATGTTGTCAATTTTTACCTAAAAGAAATTCCCGTTGGGTTTTAATTAGGATGACTTTTGCTTCTGTATATCAAATTATGAAGGATTGATGTTTTAACAAAACTAGATCTTACAGTTCAGTGTTAAATTTTCATATCAATGCTGTATAGTTTTCTGCTCACAAATGTTGCACATATTTTGTTAGATTCATCCTTAAGAATGTTGTTTTGGAGAGAAAAATTCAAAATTTATTTTAAAGTATTCATTGCTAGTAAATAAGAATTCAGTTAATTTTTGTATGAAATGATTGTCTTAAACTTTTTATTAAAATACAAATATGAAAATAAATAATTGTTTTAAAATGCAACTTTGATGTCGGTTTTCTTAGATGCCACTGTTATACTATAAAGGGAGAATTTGTCTTTAAACCATGATGGTTTGGGTAACGCTCAAACAAAAAGTCTTTTTACTTTAATCCATAATTATAATTAGTGTTAGAATCTAGAAGTGATGATAAGAGATGATTTTTAAAATTTTGTTCTTTTAAACTTCTAGATCATGAGCAAAACAAGACACATATTTTCTCCAATTACCTTTCTCCAGTTACTCTCCTAACCCTGTCCCCATCAGAAACCGTTGTGAAAGGTGGAAAAATCCCTTGTTAAAAGTAAGGTGACCTTAGAAAGGGCAGCTTGGAGCAAAGGAAATAAACTCAGAAGCCAAGCAGTTCTGGGAGCTGAATCTCAGCTCCTACCTCAGATTACTGGATGACCTTAAATTAATTAAGTCCCTTTTCTAAGCCTTTAATTCTTTCTCTGTGAAAAAATGATAATACTTTCTTCCCAAGGTTTTCTGAGGTTAAACGAGGTAATAAATGCAAAGGAATTTGCATGGTTTCTGGCTCATTATTAGGGTTCAATAATAGTTAGCTTCTATTCTGTTTCCTTCTTGACTGCTGTATTGGATTCTAGAACTGCTAAAGTTACCACAAACTTAAGTGGCTTAAAACAACAGAATTGTGTTCTCTCATAGTTCTGGGGGCTATTTGCAAGGTGTTGGCAGAATTGGCTTCTTGCGGGGGAGGAGGGCCTCTGAGGGTCAGTCCACTCCATGCCTCCCCTTGTTCTAGAGGCTCCTGACAATCCTTGGCACTCCTTGGCTTGTAGCTACGTTACATCTCTGCCTCCGCCTTCACGTGGCATTCTCCTCTGTGTCTAGGTGTCCCAAATCACTTTCTCCTTTCTCTAACAAGGACTAGTTATTTGGATTCAGGGCCTATCTTAAAAACAGAATGATCTCATTCCAAGATCTTTAATTTAATTAATCTGTAAAGACTCTGTTTCCAAATAGAGTCACGTAGGTCCCAGGGATTAAGACTTAGACATATCTTTTGGGGGGACACTATTTAAATCACTAAAAATGTTCAGATAAAGAATAACTGAATATAAAGACACTACTCCATGTTAATTATTCTATCATTTTGCAACAAACGTTAAAGACAGAGAAGCTATAACTTGGACATATGATACATTTATATTTGTACATAATATGAAATGAATGCTGATTATTCTGTCCCTCTTTTTATTTATATTTTTTAAATCCTTTATGTTTGATAGGTTTTATATAAGTTAAAACAGCTATAGGTTTTGGAGTAGGGATTTTTATCAATTTTATGTCATGGATTATAGATTAACCTTTTAATTTTGAGTTTGGGATGAATATTCTGAGTTTGCTTGTTGATTTTGCTCGTTATTAGGCAAATTATTTTAAAAGGAAAGAAAAAAAATGTTAGTGAAAAAGAACATACTCGGAGTGTGTGTGTGTCAGGGGACATTCTTTTTTTTTTTACCCTTCCATCAAGAAAGTATATCTGAATGAAGAGAGTCTCAAAATAACCTTTTTATGGCAATAATTCCACCATGCTTGTGTTTCAGTAGTATTTTTTGTTGTATGTTGTACCACTGGAGTTGTCACCTCCAAAAGACAACACACCAACATCTATTATGTCATGTTAGCACAAATCCTACAGAGGTTTTCCCAAGTAAGGAATATTTTAAGTTGATCAACTTAATAGTACATATCAGATTTTTTAAATAATAAAATTATAATTAATATTTGACATTTCTGTTAATTCTTGAAATATTTTTTTTCTGTTACTACCAAATAGTGATACTTACTACATAGATCCAACTAACTGGCAAATACTGTATTTTAACTTCAATATTTCTTTCTGTTCCTTGTAACACAGTGGAGTTTGAATTACCTTAGTTTTGAGGGGAAAATGGCCAGTGTCTCATTGGAGGGTTCTTCTGCCCAGAGGAATCCAAGCCACCCTAAATACCACTCGAAATCTTAATATCTCAAATAATTAACAAATAATAAAACACAAACACTTAGAAATATATTTTCAAAAGTGAAGTCCCCAATAGGTCTAGTCCACATGGGTTCCTGAACTTGACAAAGACAAAATGGCTCCTGAGGTGTACTTAAGAGGGTACATCAAAGGCAGGGGTAAGGTTTCAAGGGTGGAGTCTTGCTTCATGATGTCTTGTGGTTAACAGATTGATTGACATCTTGGCAAGTTATAACCATCTCAGGTGCTGTATGGGATCTTAGGCAGAGCTTGAGGGGAAGGTTCATCTGCATCAGGTGACCAATCCCTGAGTGCTACAAGGAGTTCCCAATGCCAGACCTTTGCCCTCAGGAGGCTACTGTGTGCAACAGTCCACACACAGCCCATGGACTGCTCTGACACCTTAATCCCATAAGCAAATCAACAAAGTTAAGAAAATTTTACTTATTTACTCATTCAACAAATATATTTTTCTATCAAACATGTAGCAGTGAATAAGACTGACTTAGAAACACACAAGGTCAGAATTCAAATGCAGTCCATGTGACTCTAAACTCAATATTCTTTCTGAGAAATAGCTACTGCTAATTCTGCTTCTTTTTTTGTCATTTTGGTCTTTTTGTCATGCTAATATCTTATAAATTAATCATTTGAAATGAACAAGTGTTTTGTGGTACAGTGGAGTGGCATATCCTATTCTCTGCCAGGGAGATTCCTTTTTTTGTTTTGTTTTTTGTTTTTGTTTCTGAGGTGGTAGGGACGGAACCCAGGGCCTCAGGCATGCTAGGCAAGCACCCACCTTTGAGCTACACCTCTGACCCTGGAAATTTGCTTTTGAATATGCAAGACCCCTGTGTAAAAGCCACTTGAGGAATAGATACACTTTGTATTTAAAATTGTAAATTGAAAACAATGATGCTATTTGCATTATATATTGTAAGTGATAGGCATTGTTATTCTTAGTTTAAAGGAAAGAAATTAGGTTTAAAAACATTAAGGAACCTGCTCAAAGCCTTAGAAATATTAATCCTTGCTCCTTGTGAAGTGGTCCCTCCTCTTGCCCAAGACATTTCCCTGCACATGTGGATGGTTTGCCATCTCCTGTCCCAGGGTTCTTAATCTGGTACTCCTCTGTTTCCTTGTTTCTACTCTGTTTCCCTTTACCTAGCAGCTTCTTAGGCATTTCAGCTTACACAAGTATCTCCCATCTAAAACCAAGTAAATACTTTTCCCTTTACTCTTCTATTTCTCACTAGCTAATGTTCTATTTCTCTTCCTCTGAAACAAAATCATTTGAAAGCTATATTTGGCATCACTCCTTTTCTCCTCTTTTATTTCCCACCATCTCTATCTTATTTTCTCCCTTGCTACTTAATTATCTTTTGCAAACATTTTGCCAGTCTGATGCTAAAAATGACACCCTATTGCCTACATGTTGTTTTTATTTCTAGTATGGTTGAACATTATTTTGTATCCTTTACCCATTCATTCTCTGTGTGTTGTGTTGCTTTTGCAAGTATTTTTTCTGATTTATTTGTTGTAATAGCTTTATTTCTCTTAAATGATCACATGTTTAATGGGGAAATAGAAGATTTCATCACTTTGATCAACATTGGGCAGACTTAAGTGGCTAATACATGATCATGAGTCAAGGTCATCAGGGTATGTGTAGATGAAAACATTGAGCAAACTATTAAAGATATTGTGTAAATACGCAGTTGTCATTTAACCAAAACTTTATTTACCAGAAACATGAAGTTTTCCTTCTTTGTAGAAATCAGTTCCTGAGAGTCAAAATCCAGTGATGAAGTAAACATGTGATTTGGTTTTGTCAGCATTTGCTCTCTAGAGACTGACCGGTGTGTCTAACGGTGTTGTGTTGGAATGATGGTTGCTGTGGGCTTCAGCAGTTTATCTTGTGAAAACATCATGCCTCCTTTTTTGCTGGCCTTTTTTACTTTTTCTATAATTCATGAATCTTCTACCTTCATAAATGTCTCTATTCTGCTTTTTGCTAGACTGTAAATCTCTTTTATATGTGGTTTGTGGCAAAGTAGCATCATAACGAAGACTGCCCTGAATTTTGGAAGCCTCAGGAGTTTAGGGCATTGTTCCATCCAATTTTATAGATTCATCAAATTTTACAGTGAGCATGTGTTGTTTTGTGTCTCAGCATTATATCTGGTTTGATTTCTTTGTGTTATGCAAATGTTTATAAAATCCCACTCTGTTGAATATATAGGCTCTTGTTCTGTAGTTTGTGTAACAAATACAATGAACCATGTTTCAAAGACTTGATTAGGCCCCCCAAATGCATTTTTGTATGAATGCAATTTGGTCTTACAGATGACTGAATTTACAGAAAAAGGATTTATATTTATATA
>NW_026000242.1:19049103-19140074 GCF_001458135.2 Marmota marmota marmota
AGGATTTATATTTATATATATATATATATATATATATATATATATACACATACACACACACATACATAAATATACATATTATATATTATATATTATATATACACATGCACACACACACATATATATACATATATATATGCACACACATATATTTATAATTTATCTTTAATTTAGACCTGTTACAGCTGTTTAACACATTTTTATAAGAGCAGTATATATATTAGTCTCTTTTTGGTTACTATTGAGACAATACCATAAATTAAGTTAGTTATAAGGAAAATTAGTTTATTTTGTCTTTCAGTTCTGAAGATGCAAGATTGAAGGGGATACATCTGGTGGTGGTCTTTTTGTTTGTAATGTTCCAAATGGAAGCAGGACATTACATGGCAAGAGCTGGGGAACATTCATATGTCTCTTTTGGTCTCTCTCCTCCTTCCTATAAAGCCACCAAGATTCAATCATGAGGGTTTTGCCCTAATGACTTCCTCTAATTCCCAAAAGCACCACCTCTGAATACCATGATCAGGTTGAAATTCCCCCCTTAATGCCTCACAGTGGGAGTTATATTTCAGCACATAAAGTTTTGGGGGACACACTCAAACCATGACAGTTTTATCAGTCTGAAGCATTATGTTCTAGAAACTCTTTAAGAAACCTTAATTTCTGCAGGAATTAATGCCATTTCACTTGAATTAAGTAAGTAATATGACCACACTGCATTGCAGTCCAATCTATGAAAAGACAGGCACAAAAAAAGAGTTGAGTTTCAGTTATTTTGCATAGTGCCTTTGCCCAACTTGCTAAAATACAAAAGAGAACAAAATAATGCCTCCTTGGAGGAAACTTTATACATTGCAAATGGACTCCAAGCTTCTTAGTATTCTTTCTTTGTATTCAAACTCTTGCAATATAAAAAGGGCCTGTTTTTTCCCCTCAGAGGTATTATTAGGAAATCAAGTTAGATTGCTACTCCACTTCAGCTCAATAGACTGCAATTCTTCAGGGGAGCACACCATTCCAGGCTTCATAATAAGAAAGTATTTGTTCAATTAAGTCATGAGCCTATGAACCAAATAGGAAAAGCATAACTTATAAACCATAGGATAAAAAGTAACACTTCAGTCTAATATTTTATCACATAAAGGACTTCACTGTGCTTCTGACATTGAATAAAATATAGACATTCCATACTAGCTATCATTAGATTAAAGACCCCACAGGGTCTTCCTGATGATAAGCTATCGGGGAAGCAAGAAAGTTATGGTGAAGCTATAAATTGGAAAAGGAAGAAGAAAGATCTTCTCTGAATTTTTCTAGAGCCTATTCAAGGCATTTCATACAAAAGCAACCAGTCCTACAAGCCCTGGTATTGATGGGAGTGAGAGGCTATTGTGAGATCAGGCAAGGCAGGCAGCGACCAAAGGAAGCAGATTTAAAAAGGCCGCTGAACAGGCTTTATTGAGATATCACTCCCCGGCAGAATTCGATCAGACCCACAGAGGGGACAGGGGAAGGGTCTGAGGAGAAACTGCGTGGAAACTCGACCGGACTGGACTTTTATGGGGCTTAAAGCAGGAAGGGAAGGGCTTGGGACAGGAAAAGGTGTTTTTAGGGTCCCTTGCTCCCTTGGAGTTGGTCAGGGGAGTTGGCTGAACTCCAGGATTGGCCAGGGGGTCCTGCTGATTGACAGGCGTTAGTTAGGAGATCTGTCTGATTGACAGGCATTTCTGCCGCCATCTGATTGATGTTCTTTTCGGAGCAGGCTGCTTTGTTCTAAGTTGCCACTAAGTTACCACCAAGTCACCACCACTGACCTAACAGCTATCAGTTTAGAAACAAATTCATGATAACTCCAAGAGTCAATAAAATTGATACTAAAACCAGAAACAACTACCTGCATCTGCGTCAATCACATTATATTAGCCTCAACTGAACATAAACAAACACCAGAACCCACAGTGTCTTGCAATTCTGAAATTCTACAGTTTTTTTTTTTTTTTCTTATGTGTGCACTTATTCAACAGACGTTTACTGAGTATCTCCTACATCATAGATAGCATGCCAGGAAATTCCAAAACTTTCAGCTCATTAATAACTAATGTATTTTACTTATTGTCTTATTGGTAAAGATCTAAATGTCACTTTTAAAAACAGGGCTTTCCAACAATAGCATGTTCAGTTTCCTGAAGAAATCCTGGTTATAAAATTGATTAAATGAGGTGTTTTTTGCTCTTCTTTCCCTGAGATTTCTATTAGTCAGCATTGGATATATTTAGCTAAATTTCTATGGACTTTATTTGTTGCTGCCACTCAGAACTGGAATGCCAGTTCATGTCATGATTTGAAATTAATATTACATTTGAAAAGCTCACGGGCTTTAACCACAAAATAGATTAAAGTACTGATGCTTGCTATGACAGGGCTGAGTCTGGAAAACATTATGTTAAGTGAAAGAAGCCAAATACAAAAAGTCATAGATCATATGATCCTATGAAAGGAAATATCCAAAATACATAAACCCATAGAGAGAAAATGCAGGTTGATGGCAAGGAGCAGAGGAGAGTATGAAGCCATTGCTTGATGTGCACTGGATTTCCTTTTGGAGCCCTGTAAATGTTTTGAAACTAGGTAGAGGAGGTAATTGCAAAACATCATGAATATATTAACCTCTACAGAATTGTTCACTTGTAAATGGTTAATTTTATGTTAGGTAAATTTAACCTCAATTTTAAAATTGTACCAGAAAAACGTTTTGTTTTGTTTTTAATTTTTTACTGAAAATTAAAAAAAAAAGCACACTGGTTACATATTTGTACCAGTATATTTGTTTATATTCTACAAATGAAACAGTAGTTTCTAATATCTGGCAGGCATTTTTATCCAATAAATGTCAATAATAAAACTGTTAGAGAAGTGCTTAATTGCTGATTTTGTTTGTCAGAACTCACCATCTTATTACTAAGGATTTTCACCTAGAATTGTGTCCATTTGTCTGTCTGGTTATCTCACCATACAGTTGCCTTCCTAGAATTTTGTTTCTTCCCAGGAACCTCTAGATTTGTTTCTACTTACAGTGTTACTGTGACATTGGAAGCTCGCTCTTGGAGCAGCTTCCAGGGAAGAGTCATTTTTGAAAATCTATTCACACGCTTCCCCTTACACATCATTAATGAAGGTGTCAACCAGAAAGGTCACTAACAGCAATGCTTGCTGCACCCCACTGATCATTTGAGTCGAATTTGATATATTGCCTTTAATAATTGCCCTGTCCTTGTCAACTAATTCTCAATTCATGTTGGAGGCCTTGTGGTCAATACAATTATGATTAATTTTTCTCATTTTATGGTAGTAAGATGTTAGATAACACCATATTGGTGACACCTGAAACCCAAACTTTCTTTCTACATTCGGTTGTTATTGCTGGCAGCACTTATGTTTAATTATTATGATAGATAATGACAATGATTTCCATAGTAATAGAGGGCTAAGTTTTTATTTCTGGATTACCCCATGCCAGCTCTTCCTTTCATTGTTTGTAATCTGTGGAGTGTACCACCGCTCATTAGTATCTCTAAGGCCTGAGGAAATAACAAGAGTATACTCAACTTCTGTTCATTTTGTCTGACAAACAACCTCTTTTTAGTCTAAAAAATACTTTGGGAGACAAGAATGAGGATTAATACTGGTGAATTAAGTGGATGCATGGTTTATATGAGCATAAGCTAATTTCCCCCAAAATGGCACCTATGGGTTATAATCAGTGTCTAAGAGTTGGGAGGCCCTTGGTATGATGCTGTGACCCTGTCTTTATTGACAAGGATGGGGATCATGGAGATTTGGGAGGGGTAGTTATTTGTCTCCAGGATTCTTCAATCCACTAAAGGCCATCGAGAACCTCTGTATTTGGAGCACTGAAAGCTGGCAGTCCCAGGACAGCCCAGAGTTCCCCAGACATTTCTAGGCATCTCAAGTGTGGCAGCTCTCACTTTACTTGATGAACAAAATGAGGCTGGAGAGGTCAGGGTCTTGCCTAAAGCCCATGTCCAGGAAGTGGTAAATCAGTACCAGAACCCATCCAATGCTCCTTCTGTCAGCAGAGCTAGTTTCAATTACACATTTTGGACTAGAATCTCAAAGGAACCCTCAGGATTGGTCTAATATTTAATTACCGTTTCCTACTTGGTTTCTTGTGCTCTGTAAGGGCTGTTCAGTACCTTCTGTTACTCCTCAGTCCCCAGTACTGCCCACATCTCCTCACTCCCTGTTTCTTCCTGTACAGTGAAGACAGAAGACAATCTCATCCTCACACTACCAAACCTGCCAGCCTGCCCACACTTGCACCGGGTGCTCTGTCTGCCTTCCTCTTAGCAACCAAGGCTTCTCATTCCTATCTGCAATGCAGTTCCTCCCTCCTGTGCAAGGAGTGCTACTTGAGTTGTTTTGGTTTTTCTTGCAGCTTCAGTCTCTCCCTCCCCACCGGATCATCACCACTAACATCTTTACATACTGAGCTACCTTTGTCTCAACAGAAATTCTCTCATGGCCCATTTGGCCCCTTCATCTGCCATGATGGTCTATGATTTCCTGAAAGAACTCTTTCTTGAGAGAATGTTTTGTGCTCCCACCTCCTACAACTCAGTTGGCTCCTGAACCCACTTTGAACCATAGGGTCCCCCACCATCCTCACAAACCACTCTTGCCAAAGTACCCAGTGGCCTCTGCTTGCCACCTGTGCTCTTTCCTGTCCTCATGTCCCAGCCTGTTTGATGTGGTGCCCGCAACATTCTTGGGGAAACGTTTTCTTCATTTGGCTTCTCTGGCATGCTTTTAAAATTCCCTCCTATCTCATTGGTTACTCTTTCTTGACTCCTTTTCTCATTCCTCTTTCTCTGCACAACCTACAGATACTAGATATAGGGTCCAGTCCTCTGCCCTTCCAGTTTTAGCCAAGCAACCAGAGAAAGCTTTTAAAAAAGAAATAAAAAATGATTCTGCCTTTCTTACAGCCCTCAAATAGCTTCCCAGAACACTTGGAATGAAATCCAACCCCTCATTTACGACTGCCAGCCCTTACGTAATCAAGCATCTTCTAGATTATTCTTTTACTTCACCCTAACTGCTGGCCTTCTTGCTCTTCCTTGACACTCCTTGCTGATTCCTGCTACAGTTGTTTCTCCTTCTGTAGGAAATGCTCTTGGCCTACATCTCCCCAGGAATTCTGTTTCTCATCATCCATGTTTCTCAGAGCATCCTTCCCTGACTCTCTTATCTGATTGGTATTTTTCCTGTTTCTGTCACTTTATTTTACATTATATTGCTTTACTATTAACCTTAGAACATATCTGTACTTCGCATTAAACATTGATTTACGTACTCTCATTGAGAGGTAATATAATAGAGTGATAAAGCACCTAGATGCTAGATGCCAAATTCCAGAACGCAGCCACTTACTAGTTGTGTGACCTGGGACATGTCACTTAACCTCCGTTGTTCAGTGCCCTCATCTTTAAAATGAAGATGCCCTTTAACACTTACGTTGTTATAGATATGAGTTAAAATGTATAACATGCTTAGAATAAACAACTCACCTGCTAAGTGCTACATGAGTGGTAGGTATTATCATTATTACTTTTAAATATTTTGAAACTTTCATTGGGAAATAAACTTTGGGAGGATGACTTCTTTGTCATCCTTGAGCAGTGCTGTTTTTGCAATCCCTGCAGCAGTGCCTTATGCAGTGTAACTCAGTATCTAGTTAAAAAGTGAGCAAATGTGTGACTTGCCACTGATTGGACTGATGTCTTAGTGTATTCTCAAAGTGTGTTGTGTCCTGAAAATAAGGTAGCTTTGGGAGTGATAAAGATTTATTTGTCGACCAGAAGTGACTTAGAATACTTGTAAAGTAAAACATCCAGATCTACTCTAGTTATCTAGGGTTTGGTAACTTTCCAGTTATTTTGGTTTGTGTAAATCCCTTTCCACTCATATGGACACCATGGAAGGAACAGAAAGGTGCAGAATGTTTCAGGTGAATTAGGACACAGAACAGGGGCAAGTTCAAAGAACTCACTTTGCTATAAATGGAAGAAGAGAGCAGAAGAATGAATGGCAGAATTAGAATTGTGATTGTAATATTTAGCTTTATCTGTTTACTTTTATGGTCATTTAAGTGTTCTTAGGAAATTAAATGTTTGAATATTTTCTGTTTGTAATTGAATGTTCATTTATACTCATTAGATCATATTTATCTGAGTCCACAATATTACCAGCTACCTGAAGTCATGATCTCCTAAGAATAGGGTTTTTGAGGAGCTGGGGATGTGGCTCAAGCGGTAGCGCACTCACCTGGCATGCGTGCAGCCCGCGTTCGATCCTCAGCACCACATACAAACAAAGATGTTGTGTCTGCAGATAACCAAAAAATAAATATTAAAATTCTCTCTCTCTCTCTCTCTCTTAAAAAAAAACAATAGGGTTTTTGAATATCTGTGCTTTTTTAGAGGATCAAGTAAAGTTACCACAATACAGAAAACTATAATATAGAAAATGTCCCCACAAGATAATTCCTTTCAGCTTGTAGTGATGAGGTGGTATATAGAGAGTACAGGAGTCTCAGTGGTCCTCTCAAAAATGTTTACTAGATTATTCACTTGTATTTTGGTAGCAATGGCTTCTCATTTACTATCAAATATATATAACATATTTACCCTTTGCTAAGGACTCTAATGATTTGGCCATCTATGAATGAACATAATACATTTAGTCTGTTTCAGTCACCTTGACCCATTCTGTCATGTCCACTGAAGAATGAATAAATGAAGAACTTATTCTCAGAACCGACTTTAATACACCCATTTTGTTACTGCCAAGTTTTTACACCTTCACAAAACTATTGAAAGTTATAATGTAACAGAAATTTGGAATTTCAACATGTACCTTTATAGCACGCACTTCTTCATAATATGAAATAGGTTTTGAAAGTTTTCACATGGAAAATTCAAAAATACATTCTCATAATTCTTACTTGGAATTTTTGCCAAATCACTGAGAATAGTTTTTATAATTTTCATACATAAAGTTTGAACAGATTTGTTATTGAACACTTCACTAAAATAGAGCATGCACTGCTTTGGTTTCTTGTGCTCCTGAAGACATTTTCAGACCAGACACTTAGGAGTGGTCATGTGGTGAGACTTTGACAGCACGGACCTTGCCATATGGGGACCTAAACTCCTATAGCTATGGCATCGTCAGTGAGATTGTTTTCTGTCAATTATTGCTTTGGGAGTCTAAGTGATGGTAGTTGGCAGTGTTTGAACAGAGAATATCTTTGTTTCTGTTTCACCCTAACTGCTCATCTGTTGTTTTAATTTATGCAGTTATTTCTGATCAAATAAAGCCTATAGCCCTGGCTCCAGAATATTTATGTAAGTTTTTCTTAATACCGTTTAATTCTAAACTCTTGATGAGGTAGACTACCAATAAAGTTATTAAACTTAATTGTAGACCTGGCTCAACTATAGTAACAAAAGATGTTCCCATGATGTCTTCTGCTTCTCTGTGCCACTCTTCTCCAATTCCCTGAGAACTACCCCTTCTCCCTGGTTTGTTGCCCTTCCAGTGGCAGAGTACAGGTCTAACTTTGCCATTTTGCTTTTCTTATATTGTTTGGCAAACTGGATGTTGTTGGCTGACTTGTTTTTCCTTAGGATGCTCTTGGACCCCTGCTTCCATGGCAACGTGACAATCTGTTTACAATTTCCCCTCCCTGCTCACACTTCCTAGACTCCTGACAGATCTGTAGAATCATCAGCCTCTGTGCTTCTCCTCACTCAGAAAAGCTGATGCTTCTAAGCATCATGTGTTGTCCGTAAGTACATCTGTTTATCAAAAACCTGCTCACTTTTTTTTTCTGAAATTTGTATTCTGTTGTTCAGATATTTCCTTGAAAAACCCAAAACCTAGGACAAATTCCTTGGAAATTCCTAGGACAACAGGTTTGAGACAAATTCAGTCTATCCCTATCCATTGGGGCATATCAAATAATTCTATCAGTGCTTTTCCAGGATAATCCAAGTTCATAGATTATTTAAATACTGTGTTTATTTTTAGTATATTCTGTCCCCACTTTCTGATGTTCATTTTCTACTCTTATCATTTTTAGTTGAATAAATAAATATATGCCATTTCCAAGAAGCTTTCAAAATTAGATTCTTCAGCTTCAGCTATAGTGTGAACTTTCTTGAAAAAAAATTATACAGTACTTTGATTAATTTTTTTCAGTATTTCCTTTAAAATGTTTTCCCCTTATAATGTTTAAAATGATTAACTTTCCAGTCTAGAAATGAGTGATGAATGAGTTTAAATAAGGTTCTCTCTTCTATACAAATACATCATTAGGACATTCTACTTTCAATATTTGGATATATACCAATCATGTGAATCATTGATCATTCAGGCCTATTAAATTTGCTTCCTGTTTTAGAGGTACATAGCATGCTTGTGAGCATCTAAATTAAAATTTGTTTCCAAAATTTGTAGAGTAGGCAACCATTCTGTTTTGCCCAGGACTGAGGGATTTACCAGAAAACAGGAATATCTGTTTTAAACCAGATAGTCCCAGGCAAACTGGGAAAAGTTGGCCCCTGTAAACATTAGTTAAATCACCCTTAGAGAGAATATTTGACAACTTTAGACATGTCATTCCTAGACATATGTTGAGTTTGAAGGGAAACTATGTGAATTGATATAATTTTGATTTTCCTCTTTATCCCAAGGGATCCTTGTAATAAAGTTCTGATAGACTACAATTTCAGAATGGTGACTGATATTATACAATAAGAATATTTGACAACTTTATTAAAGGGATTTTCAAGAGTTTTTAAAAGATTACTTATATTCAAATCTATACATGTAAATATATTGTTAAACTAGAACATATTCCAATTTTATGAAGATGATCCTACTATCGCTGTGTGATTTAGTTGCATGTTTTTTATATAAAAATCAGGTCAAGTTTTGATGAAATGATAAGTTCTCTGATATACCTGGTTATAGCTCAAAGTACCAGTTGATACCAGAAATTGGTTGCTTTATTGAGAAAGCCCAGTACCAAAAATGGTACCTTTCATACCTGTAGTTTAGCTCTGATAGGGATTTCAGGATGGTGATTGATGTTGTATGGGAAAAATTTGATGGGGTTAAGTGATTATTCAGCTGGAATGTGCCCACATTGGTACTTGTTGTCTATTTTATTTGGATGCAGCATCAATACATCAATTAACAGTAGAAAAATGTACCATTCACCTTCACCTGAAGCATAGCCACATTGTCTCTATGGACCTTAATGTAGGAGGAAATTACCTTGTGATTTTTTTCTTGAGGATGTTCTTAAAATAAGATTTACTAGTTAGAAATATAGAAAAACTGGATTCATAAACATCTTTATGAAAAAGAAAAAGAAAAAAATGAAAGAAGCAAGGATGGAAGAAGGGAAATAGTCACTGGAACACATTTACTGCCGCACTATGAGACAAAGCCATCCCAGGAGTACCCACCTCTGCAGCCCAAGGAATGGATCCTGTGAGGAACACAAGGAATGCACAGAAAGGCTCTTCTCCTTTTCCCTGTTAAAGAGAGTCTTAGAAATTCTGAGATTCTAACAGGTGGTCCCAGGCGTAGAAACAAGCTGGGGTTCAAAAGTAAGGTTGACTCAGACTCTAGTATAAAAATAATGAAAATATTTTTGTTTTTATACAGTTTTCTATTGTGGGATAAAATAATAAAGTGTGGTGGAATGATAGTTGACCCATGGTTGATGACCTGTGGTTTTTACCCTTGGCCCACACCCCATATAAAACAGTATTAAAACTAAGAACCCATTAAAATCAACCACAATTTTTCTCCCTTTTTCTTTTTCCTTTCTTTTTTATTCCTTTACCCATATTTAACTTCGTGCCTCTTCCTTGGTTTTTCAGGCTCTTGCTAACTTCAAAGCATAACTATGAATGTTAGCATTGATTAATATCTTCACCAACAGTCTCCTGGTGCGAATCCCAGAGCACTCTAATCATTTACTCAAAGGTTTCTTTATGGAATGTTGATGTCAGCAAATGACCTTCTTACAATTGACATTCCAAAGGAAATACAATATTCTCTTAACTAAAAGGGCAAGGTTTTGTACCCATGATGAAGATGAATTTATACATGCAATCATCCATTTGTTTTCTCTTTGGGGAGTGAATTACACTTAGAAACAAGAACTTTTATGACCTGATATTTTAAGAAGGAGATTAAGATTATATGTTCTACTTAATTTTAATAACACGAGTCTTCTAACCCAACTGCAGTAGAAAGCATTGCTGTAGTATTGACACACATGCTTATCCCAAAAATGATTTTTCTTTTGGGTAAAAATAGGTGATTAAATGGGCATTAAGTGAAACCAATGTTTCAATTGATTTTTTTAAAAGTAGCTTGTTATTTTAAAAAGGTAGATCTATTTCATCATATGACCAACTTTACCATAACTTCTAAGAAGAAGAAAGAAAATGACAATTTGTTTGTTTTTCTGGGTAGTAAATTTCCAGTAGTAGATATTTACAAGTTGTATTTTAGCAGCCTAAAATTTTAAGAGGAGAATAAGTTTTCTTTTAGTGTCAGTGATGTACATTTTACACATGTTGGAAGCGCATTTACTGGCTTGCTTATTTTAAAAATAACCCTAAAATAAAATTATTATTTTTGTACCAATGTATGAATAATTTCATGCCCATGCCTTTTGTTCTGTTGGTTACAAGTCTATCTCCTATTCTCACTAGGTTATAATTGCCTTGAGGTCTAAACCTGTAACTTCCTGTGCTTCCATATTTATAAAATCATATCACAGGGCTTATTTCATGAGTATTCAATAAATGTGGAATTTATTCTGACTGCTACTCCATTGTCATTTTTATTGCTAGTAGCTTACTGGTTTCCACAAAATTAGATTTCATAAGAAATTTTTACCTTTTATATATAATAAGACTGAAGTAAAAAATTTACCTAGTGGAAAGAATTTAGAATTTAAAATCAGAAAGATTGAATTGGGCAATGTAGTAGGTCAGTCAGTGTTTTATAAATTGTGCTGCAGATATCTTGGTAGGATATAATTTTTTAAGTAAAGAGATTAGGAAAGGATAAAACATTTCATATTATTTCTAGAATTTTTTAAAATTTTAGTTCTTTATATATAAATGTATGAAATAGCCAGGTGCAGTGATGCATGCCTGTAATCCCAGCGGCTTGGGAGGCAGAGGCAGGAGGATCATGAGTTAGAAGCCAGCCTTATCAACAGTGAGGCACTAAGCAACTCAGTGAGACCCTGTCTCTAAATGAAATAAAATAGGGCTGGGGATGTGACTCAATGGTCGAGTGCCCCTGAGTTCAATCACCGGCCCTCCCCTGCAAAATGAATAAATATATGAGTGTGTGTGTGTGTGTGTGTGTGTGTGTTTAATTGAGTAGCAATGCAAAATTTAGGCTGTTGTAAAAGAAATGTTTATAAAACAGATTTTTGGGCATTTGAATGTTTTGAACAATTTTGAGCATGGAATTCCCCATCCACAAAATGGAGTTAATGGTAACTATTTTGGGGGTTTATCCTGAAGATTAATAGTAATACATATAAAGTACTTGCAGAGTACCTATTTTATGTAGAATGCAAGCAAAAGCTTCCATCTTTTATCAAACCTAATACATTTAAAATTTATTTGATTAAGACCCTTTCAAATGTGCATAGAAATGCATTAAGATTTTAAATTCAAGAAACAAATTTTTAGAATACTTTCTCATTTGTAAGAGAATGATTTCATAAGAGAATGATTTTTTAAAAGCATTGCTAATTAATTCACTGTTTATCGATTTTTTTCTTTGAGGTCCTTGCTTTTCAATTCAATAAAAGTGTTTTTAATTTAATCATCTGTTCACTCAAGTAATATTTTAAAAAGTGAAATAGAAGGACCAAGAGATTTTTGAAGAGAAGAAACTTTTTCTATGAAGAGCAGTTAAAGAATCTGGAGAAAGCATACAAAAAATCCTATGTAGGATAATACTAATTTCGTACATGGAAAAGGTTGCCTCATGCCAGAAAGATTAAATGTATTCTTGGCGGAAGGAAGAATGAATATCAATTTATTGAAAGTTATGAGATAATAGAATTCAGCTCAAAACTGGACAGAATTAAACTTGACACTTGTCCTGAATCATTATAACTACCTCAGAATGATGTTTCTCTGAGATGACCCGCAGCATGTGGTCAGACTGCATATCATCTAAACTGTCTTTTACCTTAAGGATTTTGTGACTATTAGACTGGCTTTTATAGGCCACACATCCTGATAGGCCATATACTAATCTTTTATTTGATGTTGTAACATATGCAAATCAGGTATGTTTTGCACAAGTGGAACAAAAAATTAAAATCCAAAAGGAAAGGCTAAAGATTTTGCATGTTTTCATCTATAAAAGAATCCTTGGGACTGGTGTTGTGGCTCAGTGGTAGAGTGCTCGCCTAGATCATGTGAGGCACTAGGTTCGATCCTCAGCACCACATAAATATAAATAAAAGAAAGGTATTGTGTTCAACTAAAAAAAAAAAATTAAAAAAAAAGAATCCCTGATTTTTTCAGGTCAGATTTTCATAAACTTATAACCACTTTGCTTACCCCTGATGTTCCTCTGAGCATCTTCCATTTGTTAATTTCATTTGTTTTGAGTGCTTAATTACAAACATAAGTACACAAGAAGTCTGTCCATCTGGTCATTTTTAGCAGTTCTGCTGGTGTGAGTTTTGAAGCAAGTGTAGACAGGATTGAAGGTTGTATGCATGGGAACACCTCCAAGGAAGAAAGTAGGGGACAGGGGGAACCAGGGGCTTCTGGAAGGAAAGTGCTAATTCTAAAGGAAGATGACAGTATCCCCAAGAATTAAATCAAAAAGGGGTTATGGTGATTATAGGAGAGGATTTTTTTTCTATGCCCTTTAGGGATTGCTTCAAGTAGTTTTACATCTTCTTGGGAAAGTCAAATAACTCAAAGAACACCCTAGATCATAATGCAGTTTTAACACTTGAAAAGTATCTGCACACTCTTAACCAATTCATAGATGAGGAATTGAGTTAAATAGGTGATTGTATAAGTAATAAAGAGCTAGGATCAGAACGTAAGCTCTTGACTTTGAATCTGTTTTTCTAATGATAAATAATTGTCCACAAATATTTTCCCCTGTATCTGATGGCCACACAGGCAACTGAACCTTTCCTTCAGGTATTTTAGCCAAGGATCACAACTTAGTCTATAATATTATAATTTCCAGTATCAATAGGATCAATGTATAGTAGGTTTTTCAGAATGGATCATAGAACTGAATGAGGCCTTAGAGGTCTTCTTACTCAGAAATCTTCAAAATGTTATTTTAACACTGAAACCCTTTGTATGAACCAGATTTTAAACTAGATGATCTAGTTGAAATATTGAAGTAAGTATTAGGACTCTAGACCTTTCCTGGCCCTATCTCTCACTTTAACCACTATGCAACCACTAAGCTACCAAGAAATACCATAATTAAAAATAATAATTCATTAATTGTTTTACAACTGCATTTTCCTTGAGTGCAGGAAAAAGAAAATTATTTTAGGATATCAGAAAACTTCGCTTTTAAGTGTGTCAAAAATAGCCTTTAGGGGTGGATTGTAGTAAGCATGACTCCAGGGCAATCCAGAGGAAGGGAAGATATAAATTGTAAGTTAATTGGCCTTCCTGCTGCCCGAAACAGACATTTATCAATATTAAGCAACTCAAGAGCATAATTTCTACCATTTCTCATACCTTTCCCAAACAAGATCTGTTAAAATAGACATATTTCTCTGAATATAAAATAATGACTAGTGCCGATATGAAATAGTTTTGTGTAAATGCATAATAGTGACTTTTTTAGAGACTTCTGCAAAATAGCAGTTTGTTTGGACAGGCCACACTATATTTGACAGAAGAGGCTGGTTTTCCTTTTCATGGATCATCTGAAACCACCAGGAACCTCCAGGGCTTTTCCAGGACGAGGTTCATTGATTCTGAGTAAGGGAAATGAAGAGGGGGGCAGGATCAAGCTATGATTTACATTTACCCATCTGAAAACTTAGTCTGAGGCCAGGTTTAGTTGTTACTGATGTTTTTAATGACTGCATTGCCAGTGAGCTCATGTTTATAATCTCCCAGGACCTGAGGCTCCCTTAAGATGGTAGCATATTTATAACCTGCTTCAATGCTTTTTGCGTCCTGAATCCATGACTGAACGTTTCATTTTATCTGATGCTTCCTTATTTGAAGACTCCTCTTGCCCAGTTCCACTTACCAGCCTAGCACAGGGGGGTAACTCTCCCTCGGGAAGGAAGTGAGTCTGTGTGCCAGTGGTTCCAATCACCAGCACATTTTTCTTCAAATCAATGGAACACTGATGTCTCCTGAGCATATCTAGTCCTAGAAGTATGTCCATGGGCTGCTCCTCGAGAATGGAAAAAGAGCATTGTAAGAAGTCACCTTCAATTTGAATCTGAGATAGATGAATGCGGCCAATAATCCTTTGTGTGCCCACTCCCTTAGCAACTCCAGCCCATCGTTGGTCCACCAGCCTAATTATGTTACATCTCTCAGCACAAGCTTGACTCATGATGGTCATTTGGGCTCCTGAGTCAACAAAAGCCTTCAAAGGATATCCATTCACTTTGCAGTTGACATAGAGCATTGCCACTTGTCCGAAACTCTCGGGGGCCTCTTCCATTGCTATATTCATGTTTTCTTCGATGTTCTGCTGCCGAATCTCTTCTTCTATTCTGGCTTGAGCATCCAGATCAAATGGATCAGAAGAATAGAGGCGAAGTCTCTCTTGCTCTCTCAAGGATCTTTCCCTTTGCTGCTCCATCAAGACCTGAGAAAATGTCTCAAGGTTTCCGCTGAGCAGTGCTTCCGCCAAGGTGGGGTTGCGTTCCTTCAGCAGGGACAGATCATGAGGACTCGAAAGCAGCATACTGCGAATTAAAGTGGGGCTGTCCAGACCTTGAGAAGAAGTCATCTTCTCTCCAGAGGCCAAGCCATGGGACTGCTGTACAGATGATGCACGTTTCTGATGCTGGTGTTGGTGCTGGTGCTGGTGCTGGTGCTGATGCTGGTGCTGGTGTTGGTGTTGGTGTTGGTGCTGTTGCCTAGAGTTTGAAGTCCCAGGCACTGCAGTCCCACCAAAATCTACTCGGGGCTGGTTTGGGGTCCGTCCTACAGGCCGAGATCCCACATTATCCTTTTGAAGTAAAACAACAACATCGCCGTCTTTGAGGCCATAGGAGCCCAGGGAATAGTGGTCGTCTGCCAAGATGCGCTCCATGTGGAAAATCTGGATCTCGTCGACGGGGACTCCAGACTCAAGCTCACAAAGGACCCGAAAGTTGCAAAGCTCAAAGTCAGGGCTGACCTGGAGGGAGAAGGTTGCCTCAGAGAGGTCCCTTCGCACACAGTACACAGTGATCAGCATGGCATGGGCCCAGGGAGGCCAGATGGGTAGATAGCATTGGATGGTTCACTGGCTGACTGGAGCTGGTTTCTGTTGATGACACGGCTGCTCCTCACGACTTGGTGTGTTGCTCAGACTCATTCACCTCTCAAAGAGGTACAGCCACTCACCAGTCTGGGGGCTGCCTCCCAGCCTCAGTGCCAGCCACTGGGCCCCATGGAGCCCTGAGGCAACAAGCTCACTTTTATATGTGCCACTTGGAACTTAGAATGCCCATTTCCATAGATACAAAGAAACCCAAGGCCATTAGATTCCAAGCCCAAGCCCTTCAAAATCTACTTAATGCATGATATGAAAAGATCACTTCAAGTCTTCCTGAATAGCATATTAAAGTTGATTTTGTTCATAATGGAATTATATTATTTGTACTTTTATTTATTCCCCAAACAGTGAGGGCTTGTGTCCTACATGGCAAGAACCGTGCTATGTGCTTAGTCAGATAGGTCAGGTGTGGTGCCTACTCTTGAAAAGTTTACATTCTGGAAAAGGGTCGATGGGTGAATCGGCAAATCACAATCCTGGAAGTAAGTACTTTTACTAAGACTTGTTCAGTACTCTAGTACCACCAGTAGAACGGAGGATGTTCCTCCAAGGAGGAGACACACTGCATGTTGAAGGATGGGCATTTTCCTGGTGAAAAGTAGTGAGTCACTCCACACCAAAGGAGCTGCATGTAAGACACCAAGATTTCATGACAATGTCTGTTATTTAGAAAGAAAGGTGAGATGCTCAATGTAATTGGAGAAATTCAGGTCTGAAATTTAGTGGTAGCTCATGAAGCTGAAGAAGACCATTGGATTGGAGCCAATTTATAAAGTCATATATTGAAGCCAAGGAATTTAAAAATTATCAATTATCAAGAATCACCACTAGAAGAAGGAGGAGGAGGAGAGATGGAAGAAAGGGAGGGAGAAAGAAAAAGTGTGGAAAAAAATTGAGGCTGGTATTTGTGTTTTTTTCATTTAATCAACTAAATAAAGAGGCTTCTTGCAACATATAGAGGATATACCATGGCAGAAGAGCCTGTTAGGAGGCTTTTTCAATCATTCAAGGAGAGAACTGTTGATAGCACCTGAAGACCCAAGGAAACTGAAGTCCAAGCAGTGGAGAAGAAATGGGCTTCTTGAGTAGAGTGGACAAGGACATCTTTATCCTTTGGAGGGGAAAACTGTCAAACAGAGAATGTGGATAACAGAGGGTCTCCAAAATAGGAGACTGGGTACAAGTAAGCCATTCCCTTGAAGGGACAAGTGAGAACTTTGAGATGACTAATTTCACATTGATTCTGTAGTAAAATGCATACCTCCTTCAAGGTCAGATACACCTCTCTTGACCCTAAGGCAAAACTACCACCTCCATCCCTCACATAGCATAAGCAAATGCATGCACACAACACACACACACGCACACAACACACACACACACAACACACACACACACACACACAGTAAAGACTCTCAGGATGAAGGTATAATATCCTTCTGTGTAGATGGTATAGTATTTTCTCCATATCTTGTGGATTATTTCTCACATGAGCTCATTCTTCCCCAGTATGCATACTTATGAACCAAAAGATAGTCAACATCCTCTGCCTGGACCTCTTTCTTCATTTCATGTTTTGTCAGAAGGCCTGCACCATTATATAGAGAAGGGTATTGTTCAGGCTAAAAAATGATGATGACGATTATCATCATCATCATCATCATCATCATCATCATCATCATCATTGGTTCTCTTTCATCTGTTTGTTTCAAATGAAAGACTGTGTCTCATCTATTTCTCTAATTATCATAATGTTGCCATACATTTGTTCTCATTAGAAATATCGATTAAATGCCAGGATATGTGCAGCACGTGCTGGGGCCTGGGGAGACAGACATGAATGTTAAATCTAGGTTGGTTCTTAAAGGAGTTCGCTCTTGAGAAGAGGGCACACACACATTTGGGAGGTAAAACAATAGCATGATAGAAGCCAGCACAGTGTGGGAGAAATCAATATCTGGAAGCTGCAGAGGGCTATCAGGAAGGCTTGCTGGGAGAACAGGGCTTAGCAAGATGACAAGGAGTCAACCATGCAGGGTTGAAAGCGGGTGGAGAAATCAAGGCTCAGGAAGAGGCTGGCCTTGTTTACAGGCTTTAGTAGAAAGTTAGCACCTTGAAACATGAATATTTTATAAAAAATTTAGGGTAAAAAATATAACATTATAATGCCCTGTAGAATATCGAGTTATTTAGAGACATTTTACACTGGTTTTAAAGATGATTAGAACTTTGACCCAGTAACATCATGTTTTTCAATTTCTTCTGTGGTTCTTAACATCCTGATGAGGTCATCAGAGACCAGTGTGATTTCTCCTGAGTGTGGGAGCAGATATGATCAATCAGACAGCACAAGCAAACTACTCAAGAACAGACAGAGAAGCTAGCAAAACTTAGTTTCAGTTTTCTTCTTTTTAATTCCCCAAGCAGATTTGTCTTCAGTTAAATACATTACTACTAGGGCTTTGTTTTTTCAAACAAGTGAAATTAGTTTTATAGGATAATTTTCCTTTCGTAAAGAAAAAATGAGGGTCCATAAAAGAAACAAATACCTTTTTATTCCATATTACCATTGCCAGAATACCAAACATAATTAAACTTAATGCGCATATTATCTTTTTTTTTTGTTACCGGGATTGAACTCAGGGGTACTCGACCACTGAGCCACATCCCTAGCCCTATTTTGAATTTTACTTAGAGACAGGGTCTCATTGAGTTGCTTAGTGCCTCACTTTTGCTGAGGCTGGCTTTGAACTTGCAATCCTCCTGTCTCACCCTCCCAAACCACTGGGATTACAGGTATGCGCCACTGCGCCTAGCAGTGTGCATATTATCTTGCTGTAACTCTTTACTTCTGGTGGCCTTTTACTGTTATGTTATTTTTAATACTTTACCTTTTATTGAGAACACACACTGAAAAGTAAAAAGCTTCAATGTCTGGTCAATTAACATTTTTTCATAAATCACAGGATGTCAGGATTGGCAGGAATCCTTTAGGTCCTCTGGTCCAGCCACCCAGTCAGGCTTTAAACCTCTGTTGCAAAACAGCTGGATTCTAAAAAGATAAGCAGTCTCCCGGGATGTTTCATATTTCTGTTTTATGCAGTGCTTGATTCTTTCATTTTACTCAGCACTATTAGTGATAGCACATGTGTAATTCTCTTAACTCACATTTTAATTAAAAACCCCATCTGATTATGTAATAAATTTGAAAATCCTTGGGAGTATATATAAATAAATACTCCTAAATAGGAAATGCTGTGTAACATGGTAAAACCATAAATCCCTATTGCACACACTCCTTAGGAGTGGTTGCTCTGAATTATCCAGGCTTATTAATCTTGGTAACTGAAGGCTATTACAACTTTTCTCAAGGAGTTCTTTAAGTATTTTCACTGGCTTTTCTTCCTTGGCAAGTGCAGTATAAGAACATAATTGAATCTTTCTTTGATAAGTGAGACTCCTGCAAGGTCTCAGGGCTATCACTCAGAAAATCAATTCTCATTGTATAGCCTAAATACGCGGAAAATAGAAGAGACAGCAGGGATTTTTATACTAGCTCAGTAAATAACCCTAAAGTTATTTTTTGGAGTAAACCTGCAGTAATACGTTTTATAATTTGCCTCTTTCTAAAAACTTAATGCAGCAAAAAGATCAGATAATTGATGGTCCCATTTAGTACAATCAGTCGATGTTTAAAGCACTGCCTATTGCTTTAAAAAGTAAAATAAATGTGGGTTTTTGATGAAAAAAAATGAGTATTTGAATAAATGTCATTATGAAATAAATACAATAAAAACTATATATATGTATACACACATGTATATATGTACACACACACTCTTGTTCTATTGGGATTCTTTCCTTTAAATATGTGCATGGTATTATTTTTAAAGTGTAACCAAGACTTATTAAGGCAGGAAAATTATAATTTTATATTTTCAATGCAATTTAGGAAAGAGGTAGAATTTTCAAAGTTGTAGCCTTAGGTTAAACAACTAATTTTTCCACTGTTCTTCCATTTGCTTTACAATAATACAATAAGTTGTGTAAAACAGTCATGAATGAATAACATTATTGCATCAGATAGTTAATTATTTAATAGATACATTAAAACATGAAAAATCTTACTATTACCTGTCTTTGAAGTTTAAATGTCATAATAAGACCTGTAAAATAAACATATAAACATATGTGATTGAAGGAACTCATGAGACCTGTGAATTTAGTTTTGTCAATCTGTTACGAGCTCAGCAAATGGTTTCTCTTCACTGTAATACAAAACTTGAACAGAGGATAAACACAGATGAACTCACATATGTACACAGAAACACAGAAAAAGAGAAACACAGAGGACACCAGTTGCAGAACATAGTTTTGAATACATTAAAAGTATAATTAAAAGGTTATGTCATTTTCCTGCAAGAAATATTTTCATGGTACACTTTATTGATGCATTATATAAATTATTTGTTTTATGTATCATGAAAAGAGATTCATTGTAAGTTACATAGTGCATGTAGAAATAATATATAAATTTAATCTCTTGAAAACTTTTGGCATTTTCAAAATATGTACCTAAGTCTGTGTGTGTGTGTGTGTGTGTATGTATGTGTGTAAAAGAAACTTTGGTGCCATGATTTTGTTCTTAGGGTTCCTTCTGATGTCTTCATTGTAGAATAAAAATCAGTCTGATCTCTAGGGCTTATGCCTTAAAGACTTGAAGAATATTTCTAATTTGTGTGGTAAGCATTTACAGATTATATAAATTTAATAAACAAATTAAAAGCAGTATAATAAGGGTTTATGACTTAGTGGATTGACATTTTGTTTCTTGACTTTCAATATACCTTAGAAAAGGAATGTTCACATATTTCTATGATGACTCTGTGAAAAATAACCATGTAATACAAAAATAGTAATAGTGATAATAGGGCCTGAAGTTTTGAATTTAGCTGTGCTTGAGAAAAATCATTAGAACCATTGTTTGTTTATGCTTTGTAATGATATGTAATCATCTCATTTAAAAATCACTGTCACTATAGTTTAGAAATAACAACATGGTCTATATTTGTAAATTCAGATACACTGTAATAACTTCGTCGAAGATTTTGTTTATCAGTATATTAATGCTAGTATCTACATGAATTTGCCTTTGCATTTAGGTTATTATATGTTATCCTGAAGATGTGGAAATGAGCTAGCTCCCTCTCATGTGGTATTAATATTCAATGAGCAAAATATTACCTTTTGAGAACCTCCTAAGTGCCTGTCTCTTCTAAGATAGTTAATAGGGAATATGTGTATTTGAGCATGTTCTTTAATCTTCAACCAGT
The DNA here is from genome assembly GCF_001458135.2 of Marmota marmota marmota. Taxonomy (NCBI): domain Eukaryota; kingdom Metazoa; phylum Chordata; class Mammalia; order Rodentia; family Sciuridae; genus Marmota; species Marmota marmota. Next base: position 19,070,076 of record NW_026000242.1, read on the forward strand.
AGTATACATAAGGCTAAAACATCGGTGAGAGGACAATGTGAAGAGGTTTACAAGTCAGCACCTTCATTTAATCTTTATTATGCTTTTAGAAATTTTTATCTTTATATTTCACTAAAACTATTTCATAAGATGTTTCCTCCTTTAGTTTTTTCTACCTTCCTTCCTTCCTTTCTTCCTCTTTCTTTTCTTTTTGATGCGTATATCTCGTCTTACTCAAACTTGAAACCTCTGAAGTTCCTGACGTGGATCTTGATCATAATGTATGCTCATGTTTGAATGAATATAAAAATAACCACAGACCTACACCCTGGACCAGAGTCTACCCATAACTAAAATTGTTCATCTACCTACAATGAGTCCTTTCTCACTGCTGTAAGAGGAAGTGGCTAGGCTTCAAAACTACTATTTGTTTTTGTTTTCTATTTAGTTCTATTTGTGTGTGTGTGTGTTCATTGTCTTTCCCAAATAGTCTGTCCCAGTAGAAAACAAGTAGAAGACAGCATCATTATTTGGAAGCATCTTGGCTTGGTCCCATTAACTACCCAGAAATACATGTAATGAGTAAATTATAGATGTGCTTAGTATGTATAAACTGGTTGTTTTCCACCATTTAGAGATGAGTTCAGAAAAACGTTAATAATTTCTCATGGTAAATATTTGATGACCACTTCCCATGAATAAGGCATGCATCTGGGGTTTTGAGGACAGAAGAATGAATAGGAATGAGTTTCCCCCTTTATAGAACAGGTAATCTACCAAGGAATATAAAACTATGCACCTTGAATTATTTTATGTAACAGAAATTAACAAGTCATGATAGATGTGTAAATTAAATGTTTTAATTGCTTTCAGCAAGTAAAAATCTGAAATCCTTCCAGAGGAAGTGTCACTGAAGTGGGCCTGGAAGAATGACTCCATCATAGCCATGGTTAAGTTGTACCTACCTGGGTTCCCAGGAGGAATGCTCTCCTTGATGTATTGTATCACTTTCTCCTTCTCCTCACTGGAGTGTATACTTTCTTGCTCATGTTTTTCCTAGTAGATGCTATACCTACCTGGATGCATTAAGACGGCAGGATATGTATATGGGAGGAATAATTGTCAGACTTCTCAAAAAAAAAAAAAAAAGTCCCTTTCATGCCAACATTCACCCACACAGACAAAAGTTTCTTTCTGTTGGTTGGGCTAAAAGGTAGTCTTTACATTTTATGAGAAAAAGCCTGTGCAACATATTGAACTGAAATCTGAATAGGTCTTGACCTCAGTTCACCTTCACCTGCTTTAGAATTAATGAAGATCCCTTCCAGACTTTGACCTATATTGCCCAGCAGGATTAGCCTCTGATATCGCCTATATTATGGAGATAATTTTATTGCAAAATAGGTAGAGCCTTCATCGGGAATTTGCAAAGTCTTGGTGGGTGCTTTTAATGTGAATGTAATGATTACTAGAACCCTTACTTTTAATTTTAAAAGTGTTAATTGTGCTACACTCTTATCAATGACATAGTACAAAACTGACTTGAAGTAACCCGTTTTCATACAATCCATACGTTTTCACTTCTGAAATATGAGAGTCCTATCCTTAGGAGATGTAGTAATTGAATGAAGTCTACCCTAACAGGAAGAGTCTGATGCCTCCAGCCACTAGCCAGAGATACTTCAAAATGTAGTTATATGGCAAATCACTTCATGTATGGTGATCTATTGGGTCTGTTTTTGTATAATAGCTTTATATTAGTTCTCTAGCAGGTTATTCAAAAGCCTTAAATGAATAAAAATTCCATTGTATCTCAACATGATGGTCCTTTGGATTTTTTATGAATTATATGCATGATAAATGATATTTCTACAATGATCTTATAAAAGACAGAATTTTCAGATGTTCATTTATAAGGCTTTCTCTATTCCAAAGAGCATCCAAGTTAATTGATTGTTGTGGTAATTAGCATGGCTAACACCCATCTGTCTATAGAATTTAATTGCATTACAACCACGAAAGTGGAAAACAAAGTCTGACAAAGAAAAGCTTTATTTTATAAGATAACAGGTAAAACATAAATCAATTTACCTTCTATTTTTCTCAGAAAAATTAAAGTTAGCATCCTCAATATAAGGAGAATTTTCAGACCCTCTAAGTGATGACGGGTCTGGAGCATTTTCCTTTTTGTTATTAGAATCTTTTAGGAGCTTGCACTTCTCTGTGGGCTTCTCTTCTGTGGAACCCTCACACTCATTCTCTGTTCCATTGTCATTTCCATTTCACTTAGTGATATTCTTTGTAACTTAGTTCTTCTCCTAACATGTGCTTAACTACTGATGTGCTTTTGTTCACTTTATATTGGTAAAATATTTCAGTGCTGCTTATTCACTGAAATCTCTCTTTGGAGGCCCGCTGAGGGAGAGAACTAATCAGAGTAAACATGTACCACAGCATTCAAAAGCAAAGCCCCGATTTATGATATCGAGGAGAAAAAATATAGCATCATTGATTTTTTTTCTTTACAAACTTTAAGTGAAATGGAACAAAATGTCCCAGGCAACCATAACAAAACTCTTTTTGAGTCCTTTTTATTTTTCTGCATTGTTTGAACTTCAAAACAACTTGAAACATTATTAAGTTTAAACAAAGACTTGGTTTTATTTCATGCACTTACTGCAATGTTTTCATCTAGAATGTAGAGTCGTGGTGAGGCCTGCATGCCTGTGGTTAAGAAACACTGGACCCAGTGTTCTCAAGATAATTGTAAATTACTGTTTACACTGCATGAAATAGAGTAGCATTAGATTGACTTCAAAAAGTGAAGTCCTACTAAAGTCAAGAGATCTGATGTTAAAATTGGGCTCTGAGACCATTTTTTAATACGAAGTGTAAATGAAGCAGGATCATCAGCTACTAAACTTGCAGCAAGCCAACAATAACAAAATCAAGTATGAGGTAGAATTTGTGTTTGGAGTGGTAGATATGTAACAAATTAATTTAGCATTTAATCTCAGGTCTCTATCCTCCTTATTAAAGATCTAGGTAAGTCATTCATTTATGGTGTTAAAATCTTTATCTAGAATAACTAGGTTCATCCTAGATACAAGATATTTCAATTAGAAAAAAAGTATTTCTTTCTGTACTTTTAATATCATAAGCTTTAAGCTAACCACTTCCTAACAAGAATACTAAGAGATTCATTTTTTGAAAATACCCACTCAAAAATAAATAAATAATTAAGAAGAAAATGCCCACTCTGCTGTTGTCTGCTCTTGTGACCAAAAATGGTTGACAAAATGCAGGTATCTTTCAAAACTAGTAAAAATTGATAATTATGATATGTTAACCTATCTTTGTATAAAATGACAGTTTTCTGTATCTGCAGTTCTGAAAAGACAGTCCTTACTCTATCCCAGGCACTTACAGGAGAATTGGATAAAATATATAGGTCTGTGGTATGAACAGCTATTGAGCTTTGAAGTCAGAAGAGTGGAGTTTTAGTTCCCTGCATTTGTCACTACTTACTTAAATGTCTGTGGACAAAGCATCAATTTGTTTTAGCCTCATTATGCTCTTCTATGAAATGGTGATGATTACAATAATCTCGTCCATGGGACTTGGATGTAGACTCAATGAAAAATTTGAATTTGTCTTATAAGTAGAAAAGCCCTCTACCAAAGTTATTTTTTTTCTCACGTGAGTATAAAGTGATAATTAATAACCTGGAAAAGTAAAAAGTAACCTGGAGAGTGACATTTATAAATCTCAAAGAAGGTGTATAGATTAGTACTTACCTCCTTGCTGACTTGGACTGGATGCTGTTGGTTTTTGAGAGCCATCTCTGCTCCCTTCAACCTTGCCTTCCTAGATGTCCTGGATAGTTAGTAGCAAGATTTGGTTGCCAATCTTGTTTTAAAACCAGGAAGTATCCTTTAAGAGTTGAATTAGTGCATTATTTCAACAAGTTATGGAAGGTCATATTTAACAATAGCAGTCTATATGGTGTTCTTGGATGTTAAAGAAAAAGTAGACAACAAAGTCTCTATTCATAAGGTGCTTACATAATTATTGAGCAGAGAGAATACATCAAAAGAGAATCCATTCACCACAATTTAAAATGAAAGAGTTGTATATTAAGTCAGGTTAGTATTGCTGATATTGTGTGTCACCAAACTCTAGACTGACATCAGGAATATCATAAAACATGGCTGCATGCAGGAGTGCATGCCTGTAATCCCAGCAATTCAGGAGGCTGAGGCAGAAGAATTGCAAGTTCAAGGTCAGCCTTAGTAGTTTAGCTATACCCTGGCCCAAAATTTTAAGAAGCTTGAAAAAAAAGGCTGGGAATGTAGCTCTATGATAAAGTGCCTTTGGGTCCAATCCCTAGAACCCCTCCAAAAAAGAATATCATAAATCATAATAATAAATTATGGTATGGTATCACTATTGTGGATGATTGTTAGATGGAACACAGAGAGAGCCTCATTCCCTAGGCCACTTTCCTCAAAGATTTTTTTCCCTTATTAGTTTTTCCAACAAGGCCTCCAAGCAAATTACAGAGATGAGCAGATCCAGTACTTAAAGTGGATGTCCGTAGTCCTTAGGGGACTATACAGTGTAACCGTGAAGTCATGAGGCTTGAAAACCTAGGGTACTCCTCTAGATGACTAATAGCTGATGTCTAGGAGTTTCCTGAAAGAACTAGGATTTGGGCAGGGGTCTTCAATCCTGAGGCCAGGGCATTGGATGGAGTTTTTTCAAATGACCTTCCATCTTTTTTAATGATGAACCTTATTAGTTAAAAATAGTTTTTATCACAATCAAGGTATGTATGTTTGTGAATTATATGTAGTATTATATAACGTAGGATATAAAATAATGGAAATTATAAATGGGTCAATTAAAATAAATGCAAATAGACTTTCTACTATTTTCCCTGCTTTCACTGATGGGTTATAATGTATAAGAACCTCACTTTTGAGACTACTAGAGGACAATTAATGTCTGACACTTTGAGGTTATAGCCAAGAAGCAAACTTACTTTCATAAAATGGTATGGATTAGGATCAAAATAGGAAGGCAGAGAAAGCATATCCTTGAGAGGCATTGCAGAGCACCATGAATATAATGGCACATTCTTAGGCTCCTCTCAGACTCTCCTAATAGAGTATTCATCAGGTAGAGGTCAGGAAAAGATATGACAGCCATAGCCAGAGTTGGGAATAAATGTAACAATGGCAGGAGCACCAGGGTCACAACTCCGCCTTCCCCAGCCTTCCCCACCTACTGTCCTGGCACATGAGACAAAAATGCACCCAGCATCTGTCATCCTCTGGAGAGAGTTCATGTGGTACCCAGGGGTCAGACGACATGGGTAGGTCCAGGAGCAAAGGGGGAGATGAGAAAAGATTTACAAAGACTTTGCCTCTGCTCTTCAGTACGAGGAATTTGACCTGTTCTTTAGAAAGATAGTACTAGTGAGCAAAAAAAAAAAAAAAAAAAATAGAGCCCTGTGACTTTGTGATGCTTATATTTTCAAAGCAGACACAGCTGCTGCCCCACCTCCTCTCCCTGAGCCCATGTTTATGTTCCTATACATGCTGACAGCTTCCTGTTTCTGGGGCCATCGTGTCTTGGTTTCTGTGCCCTGAGAGCTTGCTCAGACCTCAGCTTGGAAAGAAGTGGGGCTTTCATGTTGACAGGGACAACTCTTATTCTTATCTCAGTCTATTCTCTTTCCCACTTGTACCTCCTGGGATGACCTCCCAGGAGCCCAGAGAAAGACATTCCTGCGCATCTATATCCTTGCCCCAGTTAAGTTTCTGAGGAGAAATAAGCCATCACTGAATTTAGCAGTTTAACATATTTTATTCATTGTGTTGTGTTTGTTTGTTTCATGTCATTTCTTCTAGAGTTTCAATTAATTTAGGAGGTTTTACAGAACGATAAACACAATGGATTTGCAACTCATACCATCTGGTCAAAATCTTGGTGCCTGGATCAGGGTTCATGATTATGCATATTTTTTATCTATTATAATTATTCCATATAGTGTCCTCAACTGTTTCTCTAAATTGGCCGGTTCAGATTTAAAAGTGGCCTCTCAGTAAATCTTGGAGTTTTATATGTTTATCTGATAATTATAATATATAGTCAAACATAACAGGCAAATAGTTTGGCATAAGTTTTAAGGTCATAGACTTTGGATATATCAAGGTTTAATTCCTGACTTTGAAAATTTCAGTTTTGTGCATAAACTCCTTTCCATTTTAAAGAAAAAGCTTAATGTTGATACCTTGTTGACACATTGGAAATCCAACTGACATTGATTTGAGGGCTTATTTTAAAGCATCCATCACTTTGATACAAAATTAAATTGAGCAGTGTAACTTGGTAAAGACATGTTCCATATTCTGCCCACAACTTCTTGAGATTCATTCTTCAGTATAGATTATACAGATTTGACACTTATGTGTGAAAATAGGTAATTTGTATGTAGATTTTTGACAGAGGCCAAAGTTTCTTTCTCACCGTTTTGACAATATTAGCAAACATTAGTGAGACACTGACTTAAGTATCAGTTATTTGTATGCAATTCAGTCAATTTACTATGGCTCTTTGAATAAAATTCACATTCTCTGACCATTTGTTTTACAGGTGCAATATGAATAGAAACATGATAACCAATGAGCAAAAGTGCTGTTTCAGTTTTCTTTGAACCCTGTCATCACATTCCAATGTATTCTTGAAGCATATGCTTGGAGATACTTCTTTGACTTAATTATTTGGTATTCCTCATTTATAGCCAAGATAAGAACTTCTTCTTGACACTAAATACTAATCTGTGTATTTTATGGGAACTTTGTTCATTCTGTTCCAGAGAAAAACACCTCTTCACCTCTTCAGTCATGTGACTTTTTCCTTCAAGGATTAGTTAGTGTTGTGTAGATGACACATGCATTTACGTATATAAAAGGTTGTCAAAAGCAGAGGTATTGAAGAAATGTGTAGGATTAACACTAGCCACTGTGTCTAAAGTTTGTACACCTTCTTTTCTTTAGATTAGCAATGCTTATATATTAATATGTGGCCAGTGTAACAGATATAGGTGGTGGTAATTTTATTCTGAATTTGACTTTAAGACGGGGAAATAGCTCACAATATATTCAAGATATAATAGGGTTTGGGCCAACCTATAAAATTCCATTTGCAAGTTGGCTGAAAGAGAATTACATTGTCACAGAAAAAAATGCTAAGCATCTGTGTCTCCAAAGATCTCTACACTGTATTTACTTAACTTTATGGCTATATAATGTGTCTCATGAAAAAGATATGACTTTTTTTTAACAATGGATTGTCTTTGCATGATATTAAGGCTGGACAGAAGGAGAAATTGTGCAATTTACTAAGAATGGATCAATAATGTGCTTTTGTATACTAAAGTCAGAACTATTGATTTAAGAGTAGTCAATGACATCTTTTTCCCCATACTCAAAATCAACACTTCTTAAATGTTGCTCAGTAGGAGCATTTCTAGAATGATTATCTAAGTCTGTCTTTGGTAAATTGAGTGAGATGGAAGAAACTTCACCTTAATTACAAAAAAAAAAAGACCGTTGATGCTTTAGAGATAAAGCACTCCCTGAAAAGACAGGATGGCTGACATTCTATTTGAAATACACTGGAGCAAAGCAGTTTGTAGTTCAGAAAGATGTAAATAAAACACTGCTCAGAAGGCATTTTTGTTGCTTATCTTGCAGCTCTTATTTACTAGATATTTTGGTTATTTAATTATACCTTTTTCCAGAAGATACTCAAGGTCATAGTTGCAGCAGATTTTTAATTATATACAAAGCTATAGAAAGTAGAACGTTTCACCCTGGGGAGCCCCTGAATGACTGTAACCATTTTATTAAGTGAGCCACCTCAGAGTTTGGCTATGGTTGCTAAATCAAAGTTTGTGTATATATTCTGTTCCTTTGGGCAATAGTTGTTCCATAGTTTTCATTTTTGACTATCTTAAAGTATAAAACAATAAACCTTTAAGGAAAAAAACCACAGTTTTTACATTTTTATATAGTTGTTCCCCACATAGTATTTAGGAAACTTTAACAACAACAGAAATGGGCTATAAATTTAGTATGTGTTTGCATATATACCTAAATTGAAGTGTTTGTTATGGTTCAGATATACACACTAAGTTTTGGCTTCACATAGCAGAAATGGAAACTAAGATAAAATATTGCATTGCTTTTATTTTTGTAAGTTTTAAGGTTAGAATTTTCCATTCTCGCAGTGTGGTTAGGAACAAATATTTTAGAAGTAGACCTTAGGAAATTGCAGTGGTAAACTTTGTTACTTATCAGTACTACAGAAGGTAGAGGTTATCGTAATATCACACTTCTAAACAGTAATTATAAAAACAGTTTTCCAGAAGTTGTTTGTCCAGTCTACTCACAAAGGCTATACAAGTTAATGCAGTTGTCTTTTTTAAGGATGCTGAGTCCAATCACTATCTTAAACAATATCCTGATGGGATGCATTAGGTTAGAACTTAAAAGGAAAACACAAAAAATAGTAGGAGATCAATTGAGTTCATACTATGGAATGTAAACACTATTTTTACCTTAGCAAAACTATGTTAACAAAGCAAAATGAATAGCATATTTTAATATATTTTAGTCTACATGTCTTGTACTATTAGTTTAAAATTCCTACTCTTTAGTAAGTAATTAAAGTCTTATATTCCAGTTTGAAACATTCTTCTTTCATTAATTAAGCATTGGTCTTTGTGCATTGCCATCTGTTTTTGTTCTTTGCTACACTAACTGGGGTAGAAAATAAGGAAAGATGGTTGTTTCTTTCTGTCAGAGCCCTGAAGAGGATTTTCAGAACTTGTGGAGTCTTAACACTTGCCTGAGAGTGCTACTCACAAACCTCAGTCATCTACACTTCTACTGTGCATATAGCAACATGTGCATGTGCCCCTCCCAACACTATGCATCTTAGCAGCCCTTTCTACCTTGAATTTTGGAAAGTATTGTTATGTGCTGTTAGTTAGCTTTTAGTGGGATGAGCTGTATAATGATCAGCCTAAAACTCAGTGGCTTAAAATAGAAATGGTGAATTCTCTCTCTTGTGTCTGGAGCCAAGTGGGGTTTCACAGATCTAGACTGGATTTGGGTGGTGCTGCTTCCTAGATTCGGGTTGTAACAGTTCCTCTCCATGTGTCTCTCATCCTTGGCCTCATCAGCTACCCAGTCTATGTGCTTCTCATGGTGGTAGCAGAAGCGCAAGGGGGTTAAGTAGAAACACTGGATGACTCCTAAGTTTTAGGCTCAGAATTAGCATACCAATACTTCTGCCTGCATTTTGTTATCAGTCAGGTCACATTATCAACCCCAATATTAAAGGGGCAGAAAAATAAAATGGCTGACTTGAGAGAGAGTACTACAAAATCACTTAGCAAAGAAAATGAAAACCACAGAAAGATGAAGAATGAAAGCAACAATGCAATCTACCATAGCATGCTCTTAAGAATTGGCCCAAGTCCCTTTTCTCTCTCAAAACAATGCTGAGCAAGGCAGCCCAGAATGATTCTCCAGCTAATAAAAGTGGTGATTCAGTAGGTCATACTGGAGAGAATCAATTCATAGCTAGTTATCCTGAGACCATTTGCAGCTCAAATGTGATCCCTGGATCAGCTGCCATTATATGAACCCATTGCTTTTAGTCTAGAACAAGATAAAGAACTCATACCAAATGTACATTAACTATGACCCTAAATGCTTGTTGAGTTTGCTAAAATTGTTTTATGCAGCAAGAAGTTGTCCATGAGAGAAACAGTTCGTTTGGTTTTTCCCAGGTTCAACACAGCAGACCAGCACTTTGATTACTGGAAAAATACATGACTTAACCCAGAATTTTATTTTTTTTTTCACTAACTATAGATCACACAAATCCCCAGAATTGTTGTTAAAACATAATGAATTTAGTAGCTTTATACTGACATTTCTGTCTGTTTGAAATCCATTTCATTAGTGATACAGACTTACTCAGGGAAAAGCACAATGTTAACATACATGTGAAATTGGAGTGTAAAGTATGACTGTTCCCTCAACCCAATATTCCTATACACATTTTCTTTATTCTAAATAGAAAAATTACATTTTCCATCAAAATGAATCCAACTAATATGTGTGACTATAATGTTTTATTAAAAATACAAATTCATTTTTCATTGCCTCTTTCAAAACATTCTGGAAACATTTATTGTGTTCTTTGATGTCTATGAAGTACCTATTCAAAATACATCTGTGATATAATAAAATAATTATTGCTACTATTAATAATTATATGCTTTGCCATAGATATTACCTCATTCTTGTTAGATTAGAACTTTTAAATTTTTTATTTTCATTTAGAAGCTATTAATAAATCATTTGTAATATCTTTGGGAGAAATTAAATGGATAAAAGAATGAAATCATACTTTATGGAGTTTGTATTTTCAGTGTATTATGTCGACATACTCACAGTCATCTTAAACTTATTAGAAAAAAATTAATGAAAACTCCAGGGTCTAACATTTCTGGAAATGGAGTCAAAGAAAGACAAATTTAAAATATTAAGTACATGTCCCCATCTCTACATTTGATTATCTATTTCACTTTTGCTCTCTGAAGGAATAAATTATCCTAAGAAACTACTCCTCCATCCTCAGAACTCCTAAAATGTTTGCTGCCTAGCAATTCATTTGGTGTTTATTTATTCCTCTGTGTTATTTTCTATATATATGTTTATCTTAATGACATTTTCAGACTGCTTTAGATTTGATAAAAAATTTCTTCACTGGGGGGTCCTTTTAGCACCTTCAAAGAGAAGTAAATGTTTTCACTATTTTGGAAATTAAGAAACCCACACTAGCTTGGGTAATTCTTACCAAAGCTACAAAGCTTCAGAGTAATGGAGAACACTCCAAACACATTTTCTTTTAAAGTACGTTAATTCTACATGTTACTTCTACATTAGGGTGACAAATATAACATGTGTTCAGCCATTTATTTCCCTTCCATGCTCAGGACAGATGTTAATAGTTACACATGACACTCTTCCAACACACTACTTCAGGAAGACTATTATAATCTTTTGGCATAGACATTCAGGATTAAATATATTTGACTTTTTCCAGATCTATGTTTTGCTAGGATTTATTACTTTCATATCTCTGCTCCTGCAACAGATACTGTTGCACTTTTCACCAAAAAAAAAGATAAATAAATGTTAATAATGTATGGTTAACTGGGTGGAAGTCATGATGTGGCAGATTATAAAGAAGGGTTTTTTAAATTATTATTATATAATTTCTTTGTCTGAAGTTATCTGATTCATCTGTGCCAGCCACTCTTTTATATATTTGAGATTCAAGGATTAATTTATCAATGAACATTTATTGAGCATTTTTTCCATGCCAACCCTGTGCTAGGTACTCAATATACAATATTGAATAAAACAAGTATAATCCTTCACCTTGCCGAGCTTAAGAACTGCTGGAAGAATCAGCTATGAAACAGTGATATCCACATAGCTAATACAAAGTATGATGTGTGTTTTAGGAAAAGAGAAGGTTATGATGAAAGCAAAAAATGATGTACACAAAAGCCAAAGTAGACATTTGCCTAGTGGTGAGGAACTGAAAGGTGAGAGCTCTTCACAGGGGACATGTGAAGATATCCCAAGACAGAAGAGCTTTGAACAGTGGAGGATATGGAAGACCATTGTTACTAAAGGAGAGGAAACAAGGGCGAGAGCCACATCTCTTTCTCTCAAAGAACTACAATGTCCAGTAGGGGAAAGGGATGCTAATTAACAAAAACAATAATACTATACAATATATTGGATGAAAAAAAATGAAACAATCTGAGAACAAGAGTCAGGGTTGGATATGCTTAAGAGACAAAGAGTTATTAGGGAAACCATACATGGGGCCTGAAAGGCACACAGAAAAGGACATAGGATAGCAAACTGATGGAAAGGTGGCAAACATTGCTGGCTGGAGCTCATCCTGAGGAATAGGGGGTGCTGAGGCACTCCTGGATTTCTGTTCAGAGAAGGGGAGTCGCATGACTTGGGCAGATCTCTCAGGAGACATCTCAGTTTAGTCTAGCAGGATCACATGTCATGAATTTGGCTGCAGGATTTGTGAATTCTAGTTTCCAGACTGCAAATGACCCTACACAGCTAATAAATGTACTGACTGTTTATCTTCCCAGTACTGTTTCCTTGTGTACATGCACAGAAATATCTTGCCTCAAGAATATTCTGGATTCTATGCATTCGTTCAATAGATTCTTATGAAAAGCTCCTGTTACCTCCCATAAGCTCCTGATCTGAAGGAGAACCTGTGAAGGTTTTATTTTCCAGAAGCTTTCAGTCTGGGAAATGCAGACATGGCCTAGGCATAGGATGAATGTTTCAGGAAGTATCAATAAAGGACCACATAAGTTTCTTGTCACAATGTATAAGAAATGTTTTTTTTTCCTCTTTTCCCTTTATCACTTACCATATCATGATACTCTTATTTGCTTTCATCTAAAAATCCTCATCTCATAATTACCAGTGAGAACAGCAAGTCACTGTACTAGACTTTCACATCTCTCTGGAGAAAGAAATGGCAGTGAAGTGCCTTCATCAAACACTATATTAAGCAATGCCAAGGGTCTTATCTATGACATAACATACATTGTGCAGTGACTTTGTGTAAGTCTCTATGGTACGTACAGATTTAAGATGTCCACATACCTCCCCCACCAAAAGTTAGCATCCCAGAATATAAGATTAAGACCCAGGCAATGTCCCCAATGTAAGCCTTTGGAAGGAATAAGTCAGGCATCTACAGAGATTCTCACAGGTGGATAAAAAGATTTAGACTTCCACAATTCAATTATTGTTTATTGAACACTTTCATGTATAAGTATTTTGGGTTTATGAAAATCACTACTTGGAAGGAGTATTTTTTTGTAATGGATATAAGTATAGAATTTGACAGAACAGTGATCAAGAATATGTTTACTGCTATACTAGAAATTTGAACTGAAGAAAGTAGGAATGAAGACTAAAGTTTGACTCACAAGGACTGGGACTCAGCTCATGATAGAGTTTTAATGTTCACATCTAATGCCTTTGTTTTTGTTTATATACACTGGCTAACAACACACCCAAGGACTATTAACAGATCTAAGTAGTCCACTTGGGCTGCTATAACAAAATGCCATACTGGGTTGCTTATAATCAAGATTATTTCTCACAGTTTTGGAGGTTGGGAAGTTCAAGATCAAGGCACCAGCAGATTCATGTCTGGTGAAGGTCTCCCTTTTCTGGTTCAGAGAGGCACCTTTTCACTGTGTCCTCACTTGGCAGAAGGGGTGAGAGACGTCCTGTTCATGAGGGTTGTTCTCTTATGATCTAAGTACCTCCCCAAAGGTATACCTCCTAATAGGATGACCTTGGGAGTTAGGATTTCAACATATAAATTTGGAGAGGACACATACATTCAGCTATAGCAAAGAGATGTCTGAGGGACAAAAAATCAGGGAAGATTTCTTACAAATCTTAATTCCAAAGGACTAACATTTCTTTAGTGGCATTACATGGTAAACTTAAAGGAAAGTCTTTTCTACTAAACTGTCTTTGTACCAAGCAGGTTATAAACATCCTTGTCAGAGAAAGAACTATGTGATATTACTTTTCTTCATTCCAACAGTGGTCATAGTACCCCATCCATGTTGAAGCAACATGCACTTCCAAGTGGCCTTTTAAACCTTGATAAAAATACAAACTTACCTGACAGTTGTTAAATCACTCTCCTTGGTTGCCATCCCAAATGCCCCTCTTGTCCTTTGTTTCTTACTAATAGAATTCTGATGGGTAGACTGATCTTTGGGGGAGGTGTTATTACCCACACCCCAGGGTATCCTTGGTAATTCCATTCCTCTTGCCTGGACTAACACAGACATGGGAATATACTCAGTGAGGCAGAGGGAGAGTGGACTTGGAGATGAGGGTGGAGGTTCTAGAAAGGTTCTGCTTTTTGAGATCCAAATGGGAAGCCTTTTTATTTAGCTTCTGAGTCCAACCCTGTGAGGGGGAGAACACTGGAGCCACTCTCTGGTTTTGAGACAGCAGCCAACACCCCCAGGAAGGCAGAACAGAGAGGTGGAAAGACCCATGACTGCCCAGCCAACTCTGCACTTACAAGACCTGGAAGTGTCCACCTCCTGACTGCCTACGTGAGTTAGCCTGTTTCCCTTATTGTTTAAGTCACTTTCAGTTTGGTCATCTGTTACTTGGCAGCCAAAATCAGTCTATAAGATCAGTGGTTTGACTAAACACACAGTGCCCTACAAATAAAACAAAAGGCTCCTCCCTGCATGCAGAATTTCAGTCAGATTTATACACAGGCAGTCCATGAGAGCTTACTACTCTTAGAAAATTGATAAACCCAGAGAGATTTTTTTTTCCTATTGAGATTTTGGACTTTGTAGCACGAACATGAAATTAATAGTGAAAAGCAGCTGGTATTCAATGCAGTGCTGCCATGTGAGCTCTATATATGCATGAAAGGACCGTGTCTCTGTTTTTAACTAAAAGTGAAAATAGAAATGTAAAATATGTAAATCGCTAAATTGGACAACCATGCAAAACTATCATATGGTATCATCATTTGATGAAATGTGCCATTCTGGAGAGTTTCATGTACACTAATATTCTGGTACTTATAAATTCATTCCATTTTCACACTTATCAAAACCCTGTTTTGTTCAGTATATAGTTTTGAGGTCTAATGTAGAGACATATGCAACTTAGAAAATGATGCTTCTGGATATGCTGTTTTATTTATGGCAAATGTTAAATAGGTGATTTTCTTATGTGCACAGGTGCTTTAAAATGTTTTTTTTTTTAATTTTGAGTGCAAAGGCAATGCTGTCTTTTCTTTTTTACTTGTGAAATACCAAAAGAGATGGCCTGTACTTCTTCAATTCTGAAATTGATCTTTTTCTCAGATTAACTTCAAATGTAGCTTTTTTCACACCTGAGACCCCCTTAAGAACAAGCAACATCTGCATTTCTTTCTCAAGTAGTAGCCTGTCAATCTAAATTGAAAAAGAGAATATTGTTCAGGTGCTGGTTTCTCACAGCATGGCATCTGTGAAAATCTCACAGAAGATTAGTAACTCTAACACAATTTAAAACTTAGAACCTTATTAAATGTGCTCCAGAATAAAATCCAGTAAAGTTTAAAAGCATGGTTTAAACCTGGGTTTATGAATGAAATTTAAATAAAGAGCTAATTGACAGAGTTTGGAACAACAGATACAATGGCAATATCCTTGAAGTTTTCATATGATGGAAATAGGAAGTTTTATTTTTTTTCATTTGCAAAAAATATTAGAGAAGAAACAAGAGCTTGCCTGTTCCACTTGGTGGTATCACACATAGGATGAAAGCATGAATTTTTTCCACTATCTAAATGAAGCTCCTGTTTCTCACCCGCATGCTATAAGATCTCAGTAAATGCTGACAGAGTGATGGATTACTTCGGATCTTATTCCAGAAACTAGCTTTTTTTTTTTTTTTTTGCTGCTCATGTAAGAGATTATCTGATTATTATTAATATGTGGGCTCCTGGAGAAACGAGGCAGATGCTGGTATATTATCAGCCATTTTTTTCCTTAAAGCCTTCCAGTTTTCTAGCACAAACCACAGTAGATCTCTAAGATGGCTGTTTAGGTTCACAAATAGGTTACTTTTACCAATACATTACACACAATTCCATTCTTCTCAAAATTAATTAAGTGATAGTTTATATTGTCCTTTATTAAAGATTACACCTGTTACTTCCAAGTGATCTGAAAAATTAATCAAGGTTACCATGGAGCAGCTCAACAAAAAAGCAACTTTCCCTTATACTAATATATATTTCATAGGTTAAGGATATGTGGTGAGAATTTAGAATAATTTCTGAAGAATACTATGTATTAGAATATTTGTGAGTTCCTTATCTGACGGTGTGACTCTATCTAGCATATATATTCTGAATATTATATGACCCTGTCTGAGTCATTTAACCTAATTTTTCCTGCCAAAGACAATGTTATTTACTATCAATTTTTTTCTTAAAATTGATGGTTACAGAGATTAAACAGTATAATCTTGAGATAGAAAACAGTCTCCTCTGATGTATCACCAGTTCCATGCAGTTCTTTCATTTATTCAATTATTTATTCATGCAGCAAACTTTTTTTTTAGAGAGAGAGAGAATTTTAATATTTATTTTTTTTAGTTCCCGGTGGACACAACATCTTTGTTTTTGTATGTGATGCTGAGGATCGAACCCGGGCCACATGCATGCAAGGCGAGCGCGCTACCGCTTGAGCCACATCCCCAGCCCTCATGCAGCAAACTCTTAAATTGACAGCTGTTAAGTGAGAGAGACTAAGCATAGTACTAGGATTATAGTACCATGCTGTCATGTGAGGCATCACTAGCAGAGCTACACATATGCAGTAGTGAGATGAAGAGAAGAATTAAACCCAGAGAATATTAGCCTCATTTGTTTCATTCTTCCTGCATGATATGCTTAACTGGTTATAGAAATCTAATTGTTTTGTATAAGTTACTTAGTGTTTCAGAAAAATTGATAATAATGAGAACTAATGGATAGGGTTGATTTGAGCTTTAAATGAACCAATAATGATTAAACACTGTGGTACCTAGCTCATATTTAGCAATATTAACTTTTGTGAAAAGTATTAATTTGACATTCCTGGAGATTCTGAAGAGTGTATAAATTGCTACATAAATGTAATTTTTCCCAGAGATTTATTTGCTTTTAGTTAAGTATATCACCATTTATTCTGTTACTTCCAAACAAATATTCATCCAACAAGTAATATTTAGATACCTACAATGAATAGTACTTCTATCTGGAAATGTATAATCTTGTTGAACAGGCTAGAGAAAAGGAAAATTATAGAGTAATCAGGAGATATGAAATATGACTCACTAGTGATATAAAAGATGACAAAAATGTATTTCTGATTCTCTTTCTGGGCACATGCCAGACTTTATTAATTAGCCTTTTGCTTTGTTTGTTGTTTGTTAGATTGTTCCATAATGTAGACATAGGCTCAGACTTCTTTTATTTTTTTAAAATGTTTTGGTTCTTTTGGGTTATACATGACAGCAGAATCCATTTTAATATAATTATACATACATAGAATGTATCAAATATATCTTATTCTAGTTAGAGTTCCATTCTAATGGATGTACATGGTGATGGGATTTACTTTGTTCTTTTCACATATGTACATGGGAAAATTATGTCAGATTCATTCCATTGTCTTTTCCCCCTCCCTTCCCTTCACTAACCATTGTCTAATCTCCTGCATTTCTATTTTACCCCCATCCCTTATTGTAGGTCAGCTTCTACATATCAAAGAAAACATTTGACCTTTGTTTTGTGGGGGATTGGCTTACTTCATTTAGCATTATAGTCCTCAGATCTACCTGTTTGCTGGTGAATGTCATAAAGTCATTCTTCTTTATGGCTGAATAAGACTCCATTGTGTATACATACCACATTTTCTTCATCCATTCATCTATTGAAGGGCATACAGGTTGATTCCATAGCTTAGCTATTGTGAACTGAGCTGCTATAAACATTGATGTAGCTGCATCACTATAGTATGCTGATTTTAAGTCCCTTTGGGTATAAGCCAAGGAGTGGATAGCTGGGGAAAATGGTGGTTCCATCCCAAGTTTTCTGAGGAATCTCCTCCATACTGCTTTCCAGAGTGGTTGCACCAATTTGCAGTCCTACCAGCAATGTATGAATATACCCTTTCCCCCCCACATCCTTGCCAACATTTATTGTTACTTGTATTCTTGATAATTGCCATTATCACTTGAGTAAGATGGAATCTCAGTGTAGTTTTAATTTCCATTTCTCTAATTGGTAGAGGTGTTGAACATTTTTTTATATATTCTCTGACCATTCATATTGCTTCTTCTGAGAAGTGTCTGTTCATTTCCTTTGCCCATTTATTGACTGGGTTATTTGTGAGTTGTTTTTTTTTCTGGTGTTAAGTTTTTTGATTTCTTTATGTATCCTGGAAATTAATGTTCTATCTGAGATGCAGGTAGCAAAGATATTGTCCCATTTTATAGGCTCCCTCTTCATACTCTTGATTATTTGCTGTGAAGATTTTTAGTTTGATGTCATCACATTTATTGATGATTGATTTTACTTCTTGTGTTTTAGGGGTATTATTAAGGAAGTCAGTTCCTGAGCCAATATGTTGGAGTGTTGGGCCTACATTTTCTCCTAGTATATGCAGGATTTCTGGTCTAATTTCTAGGTCTTTAATCCACTTTGAGTTGAGTCTACATAACAATATTTAAAGATCCATTGACATGATACTTGTTGAAAAGTAAGACACCATCTATGTATAACCTTGCACTGATCAAGTAATTACACTGGGGAGAAAAAGAGATCTGTATTAAAAGCACACATAGGGGGAGAGATAGAGGTTAAATTTCATTCTAATACAAATGGATTTCCAGTTTTTCCAGCACCATTTGTTGAAGAGGCTGTCTTTTCTCTAATGTATGTTTCTGGCAACTTTGTCTAATATGAGGTCACTATATTTATTTGGGTTTTTGTGTGTCCTCTATTTTATTCCATTAGTCTTCTAGTCAAGGTTTTTGGTCTAATGCCTAGGTCCTTGATCCACTTTGAGTTGAGATTCCTTCTTAAGATGTACTGTGAGAGAGAATCCATCAGCATTCAAGTTTATTTTCTGGGTAAAACCTACTTGCCATCTCTAGCAAGACAAAAGTTCTGAAAAAACTCAAGACCACTTACTCAAACATATTTTCCTAACACAGCATCACCATTTTCCTTTCTTTGTTGAAAGTTTAGGTCTGGTCATGTGGTTTTCTTAGACCAATAAAAGTGACTGCAAGCATTTAAAAATGAATGGGCAGGTCTGGGGGTGTAACTAGAGACAGAACATTTATCTGATGTGCACAAGGCCCTGGGTTCATTCCCCAACACTACAAAACAACAACAACTAAAAAACAGTGAATGGGAAAGTCTTCATCTCCTGGCATCCCCCTCCCCTCCATGATTCTTAAGGTAAGGATGAAACCTCATTAATAAGTTTTAGAGTTATAAAACATGAAGCAAAATCCCACCAATCCCAAGTGAGTATGTAATGTAAAAAAATAAAAATAAACTTTTTTGTAGAAACCGCTGGGATCTAGGCTGGCTAGATCTTGACTAATACTATTCCTTGAGTATACCTAGTACAGGACAAAGTCCCTGGGGGAAGCTCACCAGTCCACATAACAATATTTAAAGAGATACATTGGCATCATACTTGACAAGGAAACAAAAAGCTTGTTCCATTCTAAGACACCATCTTGCAATGATCAAGTAATTACATTAGGGAGAAAAAGAGATCTGCATTAAAAGCACACAGGAGTCTTTTTAATAAAATGATAGTTGCACATACATTTATCCAGAAAAGTATAATCTCTTATTATTTCAATGAACATCCAAATTCGAGCCTTTTTCTCTCAAAAGTCTTCTAAATCATTACTGTCCTTTGGTATTGATAGCTTCAAGGTAATAGGACCTTTTTCATAACCAGTATATGTTATCTTGATTTGCTTAGTGACCATTTTTAGGATCAAAGAATTTTGAAGAATACAGAGAAATGCTGTGACTATACCTGTGTTTTCTATTTAATTATGTGATTTTTAGCATTCTTGCATTACATATCACTAGACTAAATAATTCTCTTGAAAACGACCAGTTTTGACAGGTAAATATTTAGCACCATCATAATGCATGAATTATTTACATTAATCTCTCATAGCTTTGACAATTCTTTGACTTACTCTGAGATATTTCATAATTTCTAGTTCTTTTAATTTTATTGTCTGAGGTGGGCCGTGAATTTATTTCCTAGAGCAGCAATGAAAAATCAAAATATAGTTTTTACTTATATGTATCTTCCCAGCTTTGGTCCCATAAAGTATTTGATTAGTTCTTTACCAGAGAAGATGTCATTTCTCCATCTTTTAGTATATTTACATTTTGTCTCATTTTACATTTATCTGCACATAACATGTTTTTGACTTTTGTGCTGCATCCTATCATAGTGCAGTCTTTATAAAGGCATTACAAATGACTTTATAAAACTTTCTAAACTTAAATATCCAAATAGTTCTACTTCATCCATATTGGGAACTATTAAAGAAATACCTGAGATTGAAAGAAGATGAATAATCATCTCTTTTAGCATGACTAAATTTATAGACCACAAACTATAATAATTATTTCCCAGCTTCTCTTCCCTAACAGCTAGATAATAACTTTTAACACTAATCATATTTCTCTATTTTGAAATATTAAAAAATGTTACAAAAATATTTTAGAATTCCAGTAAAATTTGGTGTTAAAACAACTGAATCCATACACAGCACTCAAGCCATAATTTAATAAATATTTAAGTACAATTATAAATATACATAATATGCTCATTATATGATGTGTAACTCATATGTAATTATTTAATATAGACATAGATATAACCATACCATAAATAATAAATGATGTGGTTCTTATATTAACTCCTAGTTTTCTTCTAGGAATTGGTGAGCCCTGTAGTCAGAAGAGACTAAGAAATTGCCTTTATCCATGGAGATCAATTTTTTTATCATTAGGGTATTCTATGATCATCTTCTCTGTTCCACACTGTGTAATCCATTTACCATTTGTATTAGATTGATTACTTACTCCCTCTTGAAACTTACCCTGTGAAATGATTTTAGAACATCCTTCTTCTCTGTGAATGCTTAAATTTCACACTTGAAACATATAGTTTTCCTTGACAATATTTATAAAAATTTGGTGCTGTGATTTGAATCTTGTTTGTCCTTCCAAAACTCATGTTGGAATTTGATTATATTGTGGCAGTGTTGGAAGGTAGGACCTGTAAAGGTAAGTAGGTCGTTAATGCCTTTCTTGCTTGAGTGGGTTCTTGCCTTCATGGGACCAGATTAGTTACTGCATGAGGCTGCCCCTCATATTTCCTCTCTTTAGAATGAGCCCATCTGCCCTTCTACTTTCTGCTGTAAACTGGAGCAGCTTGACTAAAGAATTCTCTTGAAAGCGACTGAAGCCAAGCAGGTGCTAGCACCATTCTGTTGGATGTCCCAGCCTCCAGAGACATAGACCAAAATAAACTTCTGTTCTTTATAACTCACCTAGTCTCAGGTATTTCTGGCAACAGAAAACAGGCTAAGACAGTTGCTTTTCCTATACTAAATGTTCTGTAGACTACATGCTAAATCTAGTTATTCCTGAGTGTACTTTTCATTCTATTTTGCCTGTTATCCGTCTGTGTTCCCAAGCTCTGTTGGCAGGAGTTGTCTTGTTTTCTGGGCAAGTTAGTATAATTAAAAAGATCTCTTGCCAGGTATGATAGCTCAGGCCTCTAATCCCAGCGACTCTGGAGGCTGAGGCAGAAGGATTGCAGGTTCTAGTCTAGCCCCAGCAGTAGGCAAGGCCTTAAGCAATATACTGAGAACCCGTCTCAAAAAAGGTGGGTGGGTGCTGGGGATGTGACGCAGTGGTTAAGTGCCCCCTGGGTTAATCCGCAGTACCAAAAAGAAAAGAGTGTCTCTATTCAGAAGTCTTTGATTCTAGTGTACTTTGTCATGCCATTCAACATTTTTTCCCCATCTGCCACAATTCTGAATGTAATTATTTCTTATTTTCACATCCTTCACATGTGAATAATATCACAACCTAGACTTACAGTGAAAGAAAGGAAATATCAGAGAATAAACTAATATCAACTACCACAATGTGATAAAATATAGCTCTTTAACTAGATTTTAATTTTCAAAAAATAGATTAAAAACCATTTCAGAAAGGTAGATGATTTCCATTTTAATATACTCATACATTCACTTCTATAATCCACCTATAAAATGCAGCAGTTTTGAAGGAAAGAATATGATTGCTCACTAGCATACAAAAATAAAACAAATGATTTTATATTAAAATCCCTGATGGGGTGAAGGATGGTAATTAAAAGCAGAATGTTCAGGAACTACTATATTCCTGGGAACTATTTCTGGCAAATATTCAAAACTTTTTACTTTTTTGGTGAGTTAAGATACTTGGATAATTTTTAGCTCAGGAAATAATCAAGATTACTCCCTAAAAACATTGTCTCCAAATTGTTACTACGAACAAGTTTGTCTATAAAACATTAACACAATAGTTGGTGCCAAAAAGCTGTAATTTAAAATGTATACACAATAATATATAACTGGCAAACAATCAACTCTTTCCCAAATCATCATAAAGAGAAAGGTTTTGTATCACTACTGATTTCTCAGAAAAACCTCTGATGGAGAATTCTAAATAACTTACTGGTATTTAATCAGCTTTACTCTGGAGTGCTTAAAAGCAGGCCATAGATTGAACAGAGGTGAATGTTGTTTTAACAAAGCTGATGTGGGCTATCGGAAAACTGGTTCTCACTAGGAACATGTGCAAGGTGTTAACAGAAAATTCCTTAATGAAAATTGTCCCATTAATGGTCCCAGAGGGAATTCAGTCCATTGATTATAAGCTTCAGTGCCTTAGCAAACACTGAGGGGGGAATAAGCCTACATGCTGATTTCCAAGCTAATATTGTTAAAGTTTAATTTTCACCTTTATCAGTTCTCATGGTGAGACTCCAGCCCTATACTTTTTAAGTTAGAAAATAATTCAAGGAATATAATCTAATTAAATTCAGTTTCTTGCAAATGGGTATTTTAAGGTCTGTTCTATAAGGTGACCTGTTCAGGGCTGAGGGTGGGTCAGTGGTAGAGGACTTGCCTGGAATGTGAAAGGCCCTGGTTCTATCTCCAGCACAGAAAAAAAAAAAAACACAGTGGGGAATACAACAAATTCACTTATTCATTCTTAATTTAGGGACTTGCCTACTCTCCTTTTAATCCATCATATGAGTGTGTGTGTGTGTGTGTGTGTGCACTGCTAAAACAATATATTGCACGGGTCTCACCTATTAAGGTTGTTCATCCTAGGACACTTTTCTGTATTGAGTTTTTATTTGTCAAAAGACAATGCAGAAATCATCAGAAACAGCTGGATAGAAATAATGATGATACATTTCTAAGACACAAAACCAATTTTTGATTCACTCTGCCAAGCTTGCTATTCTAAATTGGATGCTTGCCTAGAATGAGAGTCTGTAGGAAGTAGTCACCTGATTTAATATATTGCTTAATAGAAAAAAATTTGAGAACAGACCACAAATATAACAGCAAACTCTCCCACCATTACTCCATCCTTCTGTCCTTTCCTTTCTGGTTACAAATTTCAAGTGTAGTAGGACCTGGCTATGGTACAGTAAATAGACTCCTTGATTGAAATAGTCTGGAGTAGGAAGCAGTCATTTCAGAATTAATATCTAAGCCAGATAGCAAACAGGATGATTTGAGTGAAACTCTCTCAAAAATAATCCTTTAATGTTCATACTAAATGTGCTCCTACAAGTGTCAGAGCCACCAGCTACATTGGAATTGAATTTCCAATATTTGAGTCATTTTACAACTTTATTTTTTATTAAATTGTCTTTTATTTGTTATCTTTCTTGCTGTTATCTGCCTTTCAGTTTTAAAAAACTATGTGCTGTAGCCATTCATCCATGTAGTATGTAACAGAAAATTTTGAGTGTCTCCATATAACCAGACTGGCAAGGCATCAAGGTTACCTTCATAAACAAGATGAAGGCTTTTCCATAAGGAATTTAATATTCTGCAATACAATCTTCTTTTTACTTTCCAATTAAACTTTCCAAGAAATTATAAGGCAACTTTGAGTATTTGTTTTTATCTCATGTACCTAGCCAGCTTCAGAGAGAAATCTTTCCTTAGTTTTGAAAACATAAAAAATACATTATATCTAATTAAAAGATTTGTTTTAATTCCTTCATAACATATTCAATAAAAATTAATGTGCTGAGTGGATAATTATGTCAAGGGACACTTTTCTTCAAATTGGTGACAGGTAAAGATTTTCCTAAAAATTGTGTTGGTCAACTTGTTGAAATCATCAATTTATACTGTTACTATAAATGATAGCATAAGACTGTATACAATATCATTTTTAGGTGCAAAAGGTGTAATGATTTTTCCCACTAAAAATTTGGAGTTTCAGATTCCACTGTCCCACTGTTGCCTCATTTTGCCTGTTAGCCATGTCAAACCACTGACAATTTTGTCCCCTTGGAAAAAAAACCTTCTGAGTGTCACATCATCTTGGACCTGAAAAAAAACACAAAATCATATATGCTACTTTGTCCAGATCCATCAATTAGGAAACAGAAACCAGAAAGATGACATGATATGTCTAGTGCCGCTATTTGTAGTTCTGGGAAAAGTTACCAAGACTAGAACATGGTAAAGCTGAATTCAGGGTTCAGTGCTTGAACATACTATACCAGACTTTCATTATTTTTGACTTGCAATAAATCATTTAAATTTCTCTCTGTTGGTTTTGTTACCTGTTAAAGTAACAACAAAAACAACAACAAAGATTCTGTAAAAAAAAAAAAAAGGATGAAAGCAATAATATTTATGTCCCATTTTTTGGTCAATTTATTTTTATGTTAAACTTATAAAATGCATCTGAATGAACTATATTTCACCCCATACAAATGGAGCTTCCCTGTGGTTGTTTAGCAGCAGAAGTTGGGCTGTATGGTTTACATATCATTTAACTGCATACTGGATAGTGCTGCTTTGACATATTGTTGGATAATGACACAGTCAATTTACAAATGAAATTTGGTAATAATCCCTTTGCAAGTTGGGAATTTCCTGACTCTTGACTATTCTTTGTTTTGGGCTTGTAGCTGTAGTCATAAGTTTTCTGAGTTCATGCTGTTGCCTCCTGGCTGTCTTATGGGGACAAAAAAATGAGGCAAATGGAATATGTCTGTACTATTGCACTGAATTTGTGTGAGGTGGCACAGCTGCAAACTATATCATTGTTGTTCCTATGGAAACATAAACATTGATCAGGTATTTTAATCCTTACTTCTACAATTTAGAATTTGCCCTTTGCATCTTGCATTGTCATAGACAGTATTGTGTTCTAGCAGAGGATAGGATGTATTGCCATTATTCATAATTTCATTTCTTATTAAACACTATTATATGTGATGGATTATATGTATTTGTTGGGATCAGTCATGACTTTTTCATGAATGAGGATAACTGAGATAAGGTGCAAGATCCAGCTGATTAGTGTCAAGAGCAAAGAAATAGGTAGCCTGGTACCCCCTTATTGTATACGAGATATGATGTCCTGAAGGAGGTTCCAAGGTCAAATACAGGAAAGTGAGTCCAGGAAAGGTCATCAGCCAAGGAGGTGAGACCAAAAGCCAGATGTGAGGTACAGAATCAAAGCAAGGAGTTGGAAGAACCAGAGAAATTGATAATAAGAAGCAAGAAAGTAGAAATTTTGAATGTTCAGTGGTTCTCAACTTTAGGGTTCAGGATTGCCAGGGGACTTACTAATGCCTGTGGTGGACTCCCTCTCTGGAACCTCTTTCAGTAGGCCTGTGGTGCAGCCTGAGAACTGGCATTTCTAACAGTTCCTGGATGATGCCCATGATGCTGGTCTGGGGACCACACTGAGAACCATTAATCTAAATGAACTTCAAAGATATGTGATAGTGCCTATGGAGACTTTTCATCTGGAATACTTTTTAGAAGATTGGGGGATGACTGGATATAAGTATAATATTTTGGTTTTTTTGAAAAATTACATTTTGTAAGTCAAATGAATAGTTCAGAGTTTATGAGAATATGAACTTCTTTCTGTATTTAAGATGCAAGGTAAGACTTTATATTCTTGCTATAAAAACATATGTAGAAATTATTCCCTATCAATGAAAAGTGATTTGTTTCCTATTTTTGTGGCTTAACAGCTAATATACAGTGCTTACTGTGGTAAGCATGTATACTTTGAAAGTAGACAGCTTAGGGTCAGATCTTGATTCTACCACTGGCTTTGGGCCTTGAGGTCACAAATCCTTTAAACTCTAAGAGCCTCCTTTGTATAGTGAGGATAGTATCAACTGCACAGGGCTGTTGTAAGGATTAAGTGAAGTAGTGGCTTTAGACCACATATTGGAGTGTGTAGCATATAATAATTGCTCCATAAATGTTAGCTGCTATTGGAACACTGGAGTAAATGTGTGTTTTCAGGAATGTGACTTGGCCTAAAGTACTTTGGTAGTGATCTCAGGTTTAACCTGATAAGTTGTTCTCTGTATCTATAATTCTCTATAAGTCCTCTGCTAAGATTAGGCATGAGTTGGCATGAAGTTATAAATCATACGTAAACAATGTGATTCAGAAGTTAAAATGTGTTCCAGATAGCCAAGAATCTAAAACTGCGCATAGCAAATTTCAGATTAAGAGGGAAGAACACTTTATATAGCTCAGTAGTCAAGAACTATGTGACCAGGTTGTCTGGGTTTGTATTCTGATTCCACCTTTAACCAGCTCTGTGACCTCTCCAGAATCATCACATGTCAAATAGTGGCAATAATAACACACATTTCAGAGAATTGTTATAAGTGCATACGGTCATATATGTGCATGCTTGTGCAAGCATACACAC
Source organism: Marmota marmota marmota (assembly GCF_001458135.2). Classification (NCBI taxonomy): domain Eukaryota; kingdom Metazoa; phylum Chordata; class Mammalia; order Rodentia; family Sciuridae; genus Marmota; species Marmota marmota. The sequence goes on from NW_026000242.1 coordinate 19,096,842, forward strand.
ACACAGGAGAGCATATATAAAGTGATTATACCCTGTAAATGAAATGAGAAAAATGCTTACAACAATGTCTGGTTCAAAATAAACATTTCTATAGCTTTTTGTTATTCATATTCACTGTGTGTATATATTTGCAAAATTTTATTTCTAAAGACAAATAAATCAGAAAAAATAATAGTAGAGCATAGGTCTGTGAGATATTTACAAAATTAGAAACAAGTGCTGTCACAAACAATATAAAAAAGAAAATACTTCTTTCTTCCTGCTTTATCATCATCAAATTATAATTAGCCTTTCGCTTATAACCAGAGTTAGTATCTTTAAGACAATCTAGACTTGATTGACATCCTAAAACAAAAAAGAGACAAATCCCTTTTATACTTAAAAAATTCCCTAGTTTTGTTTCTGCATTTGACTCTCTTGACCACTGTATCAGTAATGGTGAAATCATTCCTTTTCTTAGTCTAACTTAGACTTGGCTTCACTCCCAGCCGTTACTTTTAACTTACCCAACTCTTCTTTCATCAGCTACCACTCCTAGGCACCAGGCATATAGCTATCCCTACTCAGGGTATATTTCCTCTCTGAAAGATTCCTAAGACTTCCTTTAGGCCTCACATCTATTCTATTCTCTCAGCTCAAGCCTTTGCCCATATCCACAAAGCCTGTTAACATTTCCACTTGAATTCTTCACCACCAGATCAAAATTGAACTTGTATGTCTTTAAAACCTTTTCTCTTTGCAATACCCCTGAGTATAAAAATACCATGCTGGACCCAGTTCCTGGGCTTAACATGTTGCCGCTGACTCTGACCCATCCCTTTGCATTCCTTTCTTAACTACATGTTCCTTTTGACTTTTTCCCTGGTGCAGCTTCATGGCCAACTGCCCTTCTTTAGTTAGAACATATCACCCTAGTAGCTACCTCCCAGGAGACAGGAATTACTTCTGAACCACTTTCAACAAGCTGTTTGCCCATTCCACAGCTTTTGTGTTTTCATTTATATTAAGTGCAGACACTTCTGCATGGCTTCTGCCTGGCCTTTAGGTATTTCTGTAGTTTGCATTTAAAGCCTGTTTCCTCCCCCTGTCTCCCTTGGGCCAGGTTGACTTCTCTGGATAGACTTCTGACGATGATGCCACGAATACCCTTTATACTCACCACTATCTAGGTCTGCAACTACAGCATTTACATTCAGCACTTAGCATTCCTTTGTGCCTGGTATACATTCGCTTTGCTTTCCAGGTGTAGGAAGATAGGAATCACTCTTTAAATGTTCTTAAATTATACCTGAATCTAGAGTAGCACTTGAAACAGGAAATGAGCACACAAAGAACCACTGAATGTTAACCCTGAAAGAAATCTAAGAGAAATGTGCCATCTGGCCCCCCCTTATTATACAAAGCAATAATCCGATCACCTAGATGGATATTTTAAACATAATAGCTATATATTTAGATATATTGTCCTTCTATTCATGGTAAATGGAATCCAGTTGCCATGGACGATATAGAGTTTTGTTTTAGTAAATCATATTTGCTTTTGATTAAAAACACTATTTAGAAAGAAAAGTTAAGAGCTAAGAAAATATGGAAAAAAATTAAGAAAGCAATCCTCAAATAAGCCTCAAAAATACTGCCGTACATATGGTCAGAGTTTGCATTTACTCAATCATTGTTGAGCGATTGATAGCTCATATCCTACAACCTAGAAAATAGTCTTCAGACCCATTTCCTAAACCCCCTACGATGAAATGAGCAGATAATAATTTTCATAGTTACATTTTCAGCAAAAGGTCAAGGGAAGAGAAGAATTAAGGATCAATTGGTAGAAATGTTTCTTGGTTCTTCTGAGGTTGTCCATTTGCCAGATTCACTGGAGATGGTAATATTACTACATATCCAGTGCTGTCATCCTGAGGCATAGAGTGGGGCATCTCTCTCCTACCAATGCACCTCCTGGGTCTCTCACTCATACACAAAATCTAGCTGAGCAAGCTGCTGCATATGAAACCCTGAGCAAGCTAAAAATAAATAAATAAATAAATTTCTATGTGCACAAAATTATGTAGACAGGCTTTTGTATTTGGCATGTCAATTCCTGTGTGTTCTCCCTCTCTTATTTTGGAAACTTTAATAGCCACTCTCAGCAGCCTTACTTTATAGTACTTTCCACCAGCTAGTTTAGTCTCATTGCCCAGGCTCAATGAATTATAGACCTCAAAGTAAACGCTCTGCAGGAAAACACAAATAGACTGTGGCTTGAGGTCTATTTGTGGTGGGGTCTAAAAAGCCAACATCTAAAATAGAAAAAAAACTCTGAATACTGGGTGATATGAAAAAGAGATCCCATGTTGATTTAAACTCCTTAAGTCCCATTTCATCAGTTAAGGGTACAAACCCCATGCAACTGCCCCCACTGAAGAACCAGCTGTAGGTTTGGAGGACCCAGACCACATGTACTTCTGACCAACTGGCTCAAATTCAATGTTCTCAAAGCCCCTAAGTTCTGATAATTTCCTAGAATAGCTCCCAGAACTCAGGAGAACACTAAAAGTTTTATTATAAAAGATATATATTAGAACCAGTGAGATAAAAAGACACATAGAGTGAGGTGTGGGAGGATTCCATGAGTGAAGTTTCTCTGTCCTCAGGTTACATCACCTTCCTGGTACCTTAATGTGTATCACAAACCAGTAAGCTTTTTCCTGGCCCTGTAATCCAGGGTTTCTAATGAGGTTTCATTATGAAGGCATGATTGACTGAATAATTAGCAACATGACCATCAGCCTCCAACCCTACGTCTATCCTGAAGTTTGTCAGGTCAGGCTGGTTTCAAGTGGCTGGAAGCCTCCTTCAATTCCATGTTGGTCTTCCTGGCATGGCCAGCCCCAATCCTGAAATCATGTAAACACCCACAGTAAATTGCCTCATTAGGATAAATGCACATGAAATCTCAGGGACCCACCATGAAAAGCAAAGGTAATCCTACCACCTGGGAAATTCCAAGGGTTTGATTCATTCCTTAAACCCAGGACAAAGACCACATAAATTCTTTATTATAAAATGTGCAAAAAGCTACACAAAAATCAGTTCTATTTTAAGTAACAGAAAGCCACAGCCAAAAAATATATATATTTTTTCTACCATAGAACTACATATGTATGTAGTTTTTCTACCATAAAACTATATATGTGTTGTAGTTTTATGGTAGAGAAATTCACTGGAAAAAATGCACAGAAAATAAATGGCCACTGAACACTACTGGAGTATTTTGTTTTTAGTTACTTATTTATCAGCAATATTTATCAAGTACCTACTATGTTAGTCACTGGAAATATACTGTTACATTGTCAGCATGATAAAATTTATTTATTTGAATTACATAGAAAAGAGAAAGGTTGAACTATTTGGAATTATCTGATGATTTTAATTCTAATCAAAATGAACCTGAGTTCTGAAATAGTTGTTAATTTTTGTTTGTGGAATGATGTAAGAGAGGCCCCAAACTATGAAGTTTGGGGCATTAAACTTTGTGAAGAATTTGGGGAGGTGGAGATAATAGAAATAAATATTGCTAGTTTAATCTGAATACTACCATTTGGTCTCATGTTTGTAAAGAAAATCACGAAGTGCTTTGAAATGTCATGTTGTATTATAAATTGTTCTTTTTTTGCTTTCCTGTAATTGGAGCAACCTACTAATTTATACAAGTTGTGACTACTAACAGAGAGCAATCACCTCACAGACTTGTACCGAAAAGAAGAAACCATCCAAGTGACAGGAAACGGTCATGTACAGAGTCCACGCTTCCCGAATAGCTACCCCAGGAACCTGCTTCTGACATGGCGGCTCCATTCCCAAGACAAAACCAGGATACAGCTGGCATTTGACAATCAATTTGGATTAGAGGAAGCAGAAAATGATATCTGTAGGTAAGTGTGGAGAAAATATTTATTATAGGGTACAAAGTATAGAAAAAAGATGAATTTAAAACTTTACATCGGCATTTCTTTTGAGCCCTTTAGACCTACCTAAGATGTATCCCTTCTTTTCCCAAAAAGCTGTTTATTAGCCCTACAGACAAAAACTATAGATATGCTACCACTGAGGGCCTGATAGCCTGCCATGTTAACTCTGGCAACTGTTATGACTCTGTGACTTCCAAAGAAGCGTACAATCTGGAGGTCCATGACCTTCCAAGCAGAGAATAGGCATTGTGAGCAGGTAAATGCATTCAATATCCCAGTCACCTGCAGCAGCTGTACCTGGTCAGAGTGTGGGAACCTGCCATGGGCTTAGGGAGCATAACCCTCAACTCAACTCCTGGAATAGACCCAAGACAATTGTAGCCATGACTTTCCCAAAGCTGAGAGAAGATGGAAGCTGAGGTTCTGGTCAGGACCTTAGTCTGAATTCATACTTTTAAGAATTCAGATATGTATAGGAAGGAAGAGAAAACAACCACAGCATCAGTGCTCCTCCGGCACCTGTTTCCTGTGGTTTCTGGGCCAGGGATGGAAGATGAAAGTTGGACCTGATAATCTTCTCCCTTCTTAACACATTTCAGAGAAAGTCCAGGCTGTTGTTCTTTGAATTGCCCTCCCACAGCATCTTATTCACTTAATTATCATGTGTTAGGCTTTGGGAGGGATTTTTTTTTCTTTTTATACTTTACTGCATGCATTTGTTCTGCATTGCCAATGAACTACTGAACTGCTAAATCCTTTCAGCAGGTTTATTTTTCTTTGAATAATAAAAAAGAGGTGTCTCAAATTTGATCCTCCTTTGTTGCATGTTTATTATGCTGACAGCTTTTATTATGTTGCTACTTTCCCAAGAATAACAGCAGTGACTATTACTTTCTAGGACCACAGAGGGTAATGTATGCCAGAAAACGAGACTAATACATGCAAGGAGAGCCAGTTAATATTTACAAAGAGAATAAACTAAAGCTGATCTTGTGTCTTTTCAACCTTGAAAGAGAGAACTAATTTTCTGTACTGACATGCACCAAAAAAAAAAAAAAAAAAATCCTAGGGGGGAAAACTCTATTAAAAGGTGAGGACAGAAGGTGAGATTGTTAAAGGTGAGAAACAGAAGATACCATGATCCGTTTCTACCCACAAAACACTTCTGATACCAAACGTGTAGGGTTCCCCCCACACATCAACCAATTCTCCACCACCATCTGGGTATCCCACAATTCAAATGAACTCTGCCACCATCTGCTTAGAGTTGGCTATCAATCCCACAAGCCTTTCCTACATTAAATTCACTTGCAGATCCCAGTCCTCCCCCATTTCTAACTGAACAACTGGACAATCAGGGGTCCTTACAGCTCTCCAGAGCAAGTATATGGAAGGGCACCTTCTCCAGATGCATCACTGCCTAAACACTTGATGTATTCACCAACTCAGAAGCTCTCTGTACCCCACAGTTAGGAGGGCTTGTGGAGGTTTCATTATGGAAGCATGGGTGATTGGATCATTGGCTATTGGTGATTAAGCTAAGAGGTTCAGGGTGGGGCTGAAAGTTCTGACCCTCTAATCATAGCTTGGTCTTTCTGGTGACCATCCTCCATCCTGAAGCTATCTAGGGGCCTGCCAAATGTCATCACATCAGGATAAACTCAGTTGTGACTGAAAGGGGCTTATTATGAATAATAAAAGATAATCTTCTCATCCATCACTCAAATTCCAAGGGATTTTGGATAGGAACCACACACAGCTCCACAGAAGGGAAGCCACTAATGAACTTTTAGTCCTAGCCGTGAGCCCTTTGGGCATCCTAGTGTTGAAAATAGGAGAGTAAGTGTTAGGATGGTTTTCTTTCTGGACCCTTCCTTATATCTCACTGGGTCTCAAAATATACAGAATGAGTTAAAGAAGCAAGAGACGGGAAAAAGCAGATCATTTACTTGTCTCAAAATCCTCCCTAAGAAAAAACATGGTACCCTCTTAACTTTGGACTCTGAGTAAAATTAAACTGATGTTGTTTTTTGAAAACAAAAGTGACCTATAGTGTTATTAACAAAGTTTCAAGTATAGTTATGCTTTGAGCAGTAAATATGATTTACATACACTGTATATAAAATGAAATGCAATTGATTTCCTACCATCTGTTCCAAAGCCTCCGTGATGTTTACATTGTAATATTTTATTGCCTAAATAATGATGTTTTGTTAGTGCTTTTTACCTTCCAAACACCATATAAATGTTAAGTAATTAATTTACACAGCACCCAAGAGATATCCAGCTGGTAAAATTATATAAGCCTTCTTATTTTGCCCATAAGGAAACTGAGGCAAAGGACATAAGGGCCTCATAAATCACTGTCAAAGAAATGTAGTCACAATGTTAACATTTTTCACCTACTCCCTAGATTACCCTTCTCAATCAAGTAAGAGGCTCATGGGTAAAACTGGTAAACCATACTCACCAGTTTTATTCATATTTAGCTCTGATGCTTCTTATGAAGATTCCTTCTGGTAACCATGACAGAAAAATATAAGATGCATCAGAGTTTTCTGCCACTGTTCACCCTGAATGCCCACCCTATGCTTTTGACTTTGACATCTGAAATTATTTGAGAAAGGCAAGCTCAGGAGTGAGATAGTGATGACCAGAACTGAAAGTCAGATAGTTCAGCCAAATAAGCAGAGTGTTTCAAGATCTCAGGGCTCTGGAAATAAAACAAATGACCACTAGAAGATGGAAACTGTATCACTGAAGATATCCTACTGTGATAGGATTGTATAGAGGAACTTCAAGGATTGAATGGTCACATGGGATAATTAAACAGGCCTTGGCTATTTTCCTTCATCCTGGATCCCAAGTTTCTCTGCCCAGTGCTCAAGGTGAGCCCAGGGTCCTCAGTTCACACCGTTTAACCAGCCAGACTGGTCCAGTATGAGTCGCACGTACGTTTCCCCAAAGTTAAATGCTTTCCCTTATGACAAATGTCACACTTTATGATGTGATCCTCCCATAATATGGTTTCCATGAAGAGAATAGAACAAATTGTGCCCATATTTGTTTATTTTCTGCAATGAGAATACTGATTTTATAAGCTACATATATATCAATCATGTCCTCAAGGAAGAACTGAATTTGTTAAATTAATTTAAACAGTAAATTTGTTTTAAAGACTTATAAAATAAACATTTGGGCAGATAATTTGAGCTACACCTAAAATATACAAACAGTTACAGTTGTTAGTTTTTCTAAGAAATCTCTCTAAGATAGATGCTCAGAAATAGCCCATTTGGATTATTGGTGATCTGAAAACAGTAACTGAATGCATGTACAGATTTTCTTAGACTAGATCACCAAAGTTTGAGTTTGGAAAACCTCATCCCTACCCAGCTTTCCTTTTAACAATTCTGTAGGTACGCTAGTCATCTCAATTGGTAGATAACAATAAATCACTTTTGTTGGTTTTAATTTCTCAGTGTAATTATAAATTTCAAAATCTACTTTAATCAAAACATTTTTATTCATGTCAAACTGATCCTAGGTACGATTTTGTGGAAGTCGAAGATGTATCTGAAACCAGTACCGTTATTAGAGGCCGATGGTGTGGACACAAGGAAGTTCCTCCAAGGATAACATCAAGAACAAACCAAATTAAAATAACATTCAAGTCTGATGACTACTTTGTGGCAAAACCTGGATTCAGGATTTATTATTCTTTTGTGGTAAGTAGCTAAACCACCCTATGATTAAAAGCAGACACTGGTTTCATGAAGGATAGAGATCATTTTCTGAGATTAAATACAGTGGTGTGAGGGTGAACGAACTTTATTAATTCCTTATGTTGTGTTTTGTTCCTATCCTGTGGTCAAAATTCTAAAGGATTTTTTGTAATGAATGCCATTTTGGATCTAGTACATAAATATTTAGGCCGAGCATTTTGAAAGAAAGCATAGTAAATTAAAAAAAGTAAAATTATAGTGAAGTGAGGTACAGTTAAAAAAGAAGGTATGTGAGCCTTGGACAGGTTTTAAGAATTAAAACTAAAGAAAATATTTCCCCTTTTTGTTTGAAAAGTTGACCATAAATTTCATCACAGTAAAAGAAAAAAAAAAAAAAAAAAGGTCCTGATGATTTTAGTTTAAGTGACAACCCAGATTTGGGAAGAGTCCATGATATAATCACAGAGCCTCAGGGTTGACACATGTCTGCAAGATCATGAGATCACACAGGACCTGAAAGTCTAAGCCTGGTTGACTACACTCAATTTTACTTAAAACACTCAGCAGCCCTTTTCAGGACCACTTCTTGTGTGGAGGTCAGTACAGACATGGATTGGGGGAAGGTTTTGACTGTTAGAACATGTTCAGCCTCATGTTTAGCCAACATGTTCACAACAGTTAATTCTACTTGTTAGGTCACTCAAAAGCATGTATTTTTATCCATTCATTCATTTGGTATCAAGAAAAGATGCCAAAATAGAACACAGTACTATAAATGGCATCAATATGTTGGATTTTTTCCTCTTAAGAATTAAATTTAGGGCTGGGGATGTGGCTCAAGCTGTAGTGCGCTCGCCTGGCATGCACGGGGCACTGGGTTCAATCCTCAGCACCACATAAAAATAAAAGATGTTGTGTCCACTGAAAACTAAAAAATAAATATTTAAAAAAAGAATTAAATTTAGAATAGGAAAATTGCTACTGTTGTAATCTTAAAGTCTCTTGCATGATGGTGAGCTATGAAACACTATGTGAGTTCCACATCAGAACATTGTAAATGAAAAAATAGCATGTGGCACCTCTTCCAGTTTTAATTCGAAAATAATCCATCAAGCATGATTTACATTATTGCAGAATCATGCAATGCTGCTCAGCATTAAAATTTAAGTGTCAACGCTTGGTTTCTACATTTCTTTCCCTTTTAATGTGTTCAGTGATGTGTCTGTTCTCAGTTGCTCATGGAAAAAGCAGGCTTGGCATGTTAGAATGATGATCGATGGGCTTCATGAAAAGACCTTTATGTCCCACAAAGTATGAAGCACTAGTATGAAGCACCATCAGTACTAACGTATGTGCTTTCTGTGATGCTTGGCTTATGACTAAGCTAAATGTCAATTAGAAACACGTTGACTCTAACACAACATCTTTAAGGCAATACCACTCCTTTTATGGAGAGCAGTACAAACATGGGCTAGGGGAGGAATGAATGTTCTTGCTTTTGGTGTCTAAGGTTATGGTGAGAACTTATCACTAATTTCCCCAGCCAGCATTAACTGGAATATTGGAGAGGCTCTGTAGTTTGGATGGAAATTGTTCAAGGTCACTTTCCTCAGACATTTGCTTCCACCCATACATTGAATTGTGCTGTAACTAAATGGCAATAGTTAGAACATTTTTGTGTGTTTTCCTATTGGTCTCTTGGTCTGCTCCACAGAGATACATGTGTTTCCCCCTCCTACTAGGCTTCTGGCACCAAATATGGTCAATTTGGCCTAACGTGTTTGGCCACTGATCCCAAGAGGCAAAAATCATCTTCTGATACATAGAGACCTTGGGCATGTGGCTTTTTGATACAACTCTTCTGTTTGATTCTTCATGGATAGGCACAGATTATATCACATATGTCTTGACCTCTGTTTTGGGAAAAATATTTTTTTTATTTCATGTTAATATTTTACTTGAAGAAACTTTAAAAGCAGGGTTTATAGATTCAATAACCAAAGCTCAAAACTGAAAGTGGATGAGAGATAAATTAATAGTAAGGCAGTGAAATTAGAAATGGCAAGCCCTCATCAAATGCATTTAAATGATGGTTTTTAGAATGCTAAACATCTTCAGAACTGGACACAGCTTCTTGGTAACCCTACTTTAAAGAATGGTGGGTACTAGGAAAATTTGAGCAAGGCCAAGTTCCCTTGGGAAATGGCAAGTAGCGGTAAGGAGAGGTCAAGATCATCTCTCTTCTAATCTCCCTTTCCACTTCCTTGCCTCCTCTTCCTTCCATGCATCTGTGTTTTTCCCACCTCAGTAACTGTCCAAGTGCATAGGGGCTTCTGAGGATGTATGCAACAGGTGCCCAGGAACTCAAGCTCTACTGCCCTTCAATAAAGTCTGTATGGTCTGTGACCAATGCTTTTAAAACAACCCAGTATACAGTTTTAGTCAATTTTTCACCCTAGCAAACCATGGGAAACTAATGGATAACATTAAGATGACTTATTTTTGGTTGAGAATGATTCCTATATTCCAACTTTGTTTGATGTATTTGAAATTAAGTCTTTTACCTTTTTCAGAAAGTAGAAATAGACTTGTCATAGTCTCCTCCCAGAGCTGTACTATAAAGCATACTTAAGATTAAAAGCAGAGGTCACCAGCTACTAATGGTATGATACTGAACCACTTTCTTACCATTTAAACACTTTTTAAAATTGGAATTGGTATGAGATTTTAAAAAAGATAGAAATAATTAGCACAGTACCTAGAATACAGTTAGTGCTCAATAAATGTAATCATGATCCTACCCTTACCATTACTAATTATGTGCACATATATGCATATGTGTTTATATGTACGTAAATATTTGCATGTTTATATATGTGTCTGTGAATGTGTGTATATGTTTTCACATAAACACACTTGTACATATCTACATGTATGCAGATCTGAGTACATAATTAGTAATGAGGATCATACATTATGTGTATATACATATATAGATAAATGGCAATGAACTTTCTGAGGGTAGGAGAAATATCTTATTCTCATGTGGATTCTACACAGTGGCTATACTAGATTATGTGTGTGGATTGACACTTTCCTGAGAAAATATGATTCATAAGAACTGCCTAATTTCATTTTCTCTCCTGTTCAGCCTTCTTTTCTAATTTCACTTCACTGAGAAGAGTAGATGGCTTCAGAATGCATAATTAAGCAGAATAGGTAATGTTATAAAACACTTGCTTGATGTAATTATCTAAATATATTAGGATTTTCCACTATAAATCCAGTTGGTTGGGGAAATAAAAGAATCATTGCACAGTCTTTTCTTTTTGAGGATGACTAAGTGTGTTATTGGAAAGGTGTCCAATTATAATGCGACTGTGGGTACTGTGCAGAGAGTGAACAGACATGATTATGAACTTCAGCTCTGCTTCTTACTGGTTTGGTTTTCTCATCTACAAATGGGGATAATGCTATCTGACATTAGATAGTTGTGAGAATTAAATTAGATAACTTTTATAAATGACTCTTCCTGGAATTTAGTAATTACTCATTGCTGTTATAGTCATCGTTATTATTGGTATAATTAACATATCAGGTGACAGGTAAGCTTAGAAGTCCTATTCTAATCTCCTAGTTATTGGTATGTTTAAGTGTGTGTTTGTGTTTGTGTGTGTGTGTGTGTGTATGTATGTGTGCCCTGTGATAATAATTCACTTTCCTCATCCATGGCAGAAACATTGAACATTGTAACAAGCATGAAAACTTCATTTTGCAATCCAGCGTGCCTATGTATATGGGCATGTATGCATTTAATAAGGAAGTACTTTTTAAAATTCAAAAATAAGCCAATGGAAAGCTATTCAAAAGTTTTCATTTTATTAAGTCTAGTTTATTTCATAAGTTGTAGTTTGCTAATATTCATTGTTAATACTTTCTAAAAGAAAAATGCAGTTTTACCAGGCCAGTTACTTAAATGTCTCTGCAGTGAATTAATTAAGTAGTGCAGTTAAGATTTCCATTGAGGCCAGGCACAGTAGCACATTCCTGTAATCCCAGAGGCTTAGGAGGCTGAGGCAGGAGAATCACGAGTTTGAGGCCTCAGCAACTTTGCAAGACCCTGTCTCAAAATAAAGTATAAAAAGGGCTGGGGTTGTGGATGTGGCTCAGTAGAATAGTGTCCCCAGGTTTAGTTCCCAGTACAAAAATTTTAAAAATTCCATTGAGAATAAAATTCAAGTGAATGATGATCTTGCACAAATATGATTATTTAAAGTAGAAAAAGAATAAAAAGGAGAAGATGGAAAAGAAGAAAATGAGAAGATGGAGGAGGAAGAATAGGAAAACCTAGGAGTTGAACAAGAGTGATTATAATAACTTTTACAGATTCTAATTTTTTCTCACCTAAAACTCAACAGTTAGTGAAACAAAAACAAATTCATCAACAACAAAATAAAAGTATGCAACTCATGCTCATTCTAAGTTAAATCCTTTTTTAAAAAAAAATAGCTAGAGATTAAAGGAATTCCTCAACTGCAAAAATGTGTGCAAATTCCATCTTGATTTGCAGAGCCAGATAAAAATGTTCTGAAAATCCACAGGTGTTCTGGCCACTTCAGCCAGGAGTGTATGTAGAGCCTGGAACTGTCAAGGCATAGGTGGTGATGCCCACAGCAGATTCTGCTTATCTCCATTCTGACCCCTCAGTTGTCTCCTACTGGAGGTGTTGGAGCCACAAGAGCCACGACATTGTTTCATAAATGCCCACCAGAAGCCAGACCAGGCATATCCAAGGCCCTGGAGATACAGCATGGAGGAAGATAGGCAGAGTCACTGCCCTCAGGAACTCTCATGACAGTGAGAGGAAACAGACACTAAACTGAAGCAGGGAAATAAGCACATTAGTGAAACAGATTATTTGAAGTTCAATAAAGGCAGATAAAAGAGAGCAACTTGATGAGTGACTGGAAAGGATCCCCCTCCAGCCAGGGGTCAAGGAACATCAATGGGTATAAACTTGCAACTGAAATATCAAAGGAGGCAACCATGGGAAGCTGTAGGGAAAGAAGAGCAAGCACTGAAACAGAAAAGGCTGCAACAACAGCAGAAGGCATCTTTTCTTTGGTTCCTAAGTGGTTCCCTTGGCACCTTGTCATGCAGGCAGTTAGAAGGAAGTAAACAGAAGAGAGGGAAACAGAACTATAGCTAACTCCTCCCTCAGGTAAGAGTAAGGAGGAGTGTTTCACCTCCTTATCTCAGTTCAACCTATTTTACATATCAAGTAACTTTTTCAGTACTTGGCTGGGATAAGATAGCTAAAGCCAAAAGGTCAGCTAAGGTCAGATGCTAGATATAAGACACAGCACACTCAGTCTTATTAATAAGACACTTAACAATGTACTGAAATAAATTAAACCAGGGAAGTGGTCAGAGTCAGACAGGAGGACCACAGACCACAAGGGCCAAATTTCTGCTCAAGCCGCAGAGTGGTTGTTGCAGAGGGCTGGCAAGGCTGGGAGCTTCGTGGATACGGGCCGAAGCACGTTTCCTTATGAAGAGAGTTTCATTGTTGCAGCATTTTATGGGCAAGGGTAGGAAAGAGTTCTTATTTAATATTTCAATAATAGTCTTACATTTCACCATTTTGATGAACTAGTGTTCTGTTGGGGATGGTTGAGTGAATCGGTTATTTTAATAGATTCCTCTCCTAAAACATACATAATCAGAACTGTAGTAAAGTTCATGGGAGAGTAAAGAGAAAAATTTAATATAATCCTTGAGCAAAGGATAATTCGACAAAGACATACCTAGGTCTATAAACAAATGGTAATGGGTAAAGAGAATGAAGGGATAATTGGGCTCTTGAAGGGGAAGGCAGCAGCAGAGGAGGAAGTGTTGAGAGAATGAGAAGAGATCTAGGCTCAGTGGCACATTCCTGCAATCCCAGTGGCTCGAATCCCTGAGGCACGAGGATCGCAAGTTCAAAGCCAGTCTTAGCAATTTAGCGAGACTGTCTGCAATTTAGTAAGACCCTGACTCAAAATAAAATATAAAAATTGGGCTGGGGATGTGGCTTAGTGATTAAGCGCCCTGAGATTCAATCCTTGGTGAGAGAGAGGGAGGGGGGAGAGGGAGAGGGGGAGAGAGGGAGGGAGGGAGAGAGGGAGGGAGGGAGAGAGAGAGAGAATGGAAAGAGAAAAAAATTAGGTGGAGCAAGATCTAAAATCTCAGGGTAATATTGCTTGGCCTTGCCTCATCATTCATTTGTTTCAATGTATTATTAAACAGAATTTTTACTGAGCACCTATTATGTGCTATACCTTAAGATAAGTACTGGGTAGAGAGTAGTGAAAAACAAACAGACTAAGTTCCTGCCTTTGTATAACTTATAACTACAGACCTGATACTACTAATAATAAACATTTTATAAAAGAATAATAATAGAATCTAACATTTTGGATTACTGTGAGGACTAAATACATGAGGCATTGTATGTAAAGTGTTTAATGCAGTGCCTCATATGCCATAAATAACCTACTGCTATTAAGCCATGAATTACGTATTCCTAGGAAGACTGGCTTAGGAAAAATGTAGAATTTAGAACTTCAGCATTGTAGAGATCTATGCCTGTGCCAACTCTTTCACTTCACAAGTGAAGCAATGAATACAGGTTAGATAATTTTACAAATTAGTAAGCACACAGTTTAGATGGTTGCCTGTGGTCACAGAGATCATACATAAGTGCTACCCCTGAGATACAAAAGCTGTGGATGTACTTCAGATAAAAATAAATATATCCCCACGTGTGCACAAAATTTTAGGGAGCCCTGAATCTAATCCATGTCTCATGGATCCACAGATGCTGTTCAACCCCCCCACACACACACATTTTGCCTCTGTATTATCTGAATTTGGGAATGTTTTCTTGCATGGTGATCAGTCCTTTTGTTTGAAATAATACTTTACTGCTGTAATTAATTTTCCTCATAAACTCCATTTGTTAATCACATGAGCAAACGACTCCCCCAGGTACTGAGTAAACACATTTCCAGCTTTGAGAGGGATGCTGTGTAATGACACTTGGAAAGTCCAGTATCCTGTTTATCTAGTATTTAATTATATGGACATGTTACAAGTAAACTTTCATCCTTGAAAACCAGAAAGATGTAGTTATTTTAAATGACCATACTTCTTTATATACAGAGAACCTTTTCTCTGTAACTGTGCCTTTGGTGTATTGTTATTTTGAAAGATGAAGAAAATGAGAAAAATGAAGATAAAAGCTACTCAACTACATTAGAAAATGACTTGCATATTTAAGACACACTTAAGACAGAGCAGTATTTCTTTGTGAAAAAGTGTTGACAGGAATCTCAGTTAAAAAACAACTCCACCTAATATTTTCTTATAAATTTAACCAATATCTCTGAAAACTCACCGTGTATAAGAAGAAAGAAATGATAGTCCTATGGGGGAGAAAGGTGCACAATTATAAGACAGCGTGAGTAGCTATGATAAAATGCTTACAGAATATTCCCAGCACACAGGAAGAGGAGTAATTACCTTCATAAAAATGGGGATTATTGAGCTGAGCCAGGGAGGGGAGAGCATTCCAGGAAGAGTGTGTTGCTTTAATGAGGGCAAAAAAGAAGAAAAAAGGAAGTGTTTCAGAATACCCTGAGGAGTCTATTCAAAGTGTTGCTGGAGTAGCTAACCACTTACCATCTGCCCGTAGAAAAGAGATACAGGAAGCCAAAAGGACATCAAGATGATGGTTTTTAATCTATGGGTTTCAAGGAATGCCAAAGTTCAGGACTCCCTGGTAAAACTACAACTGAGACTGTCTGGAATAAAAAGTCCAAGTGGGAATGTACTAACTGTGATACAAATTCAGACCCAAGGATATTTGTAAAGGCTCTGAGGTCAATAAAAGATGGGTACACACACTACTCCCACTACGGAGGAAACCACTGGTTTGGTCGCAAATGGTGATAGACAGTCACAAACAGGAAGGAGGTCTGACAAGGCAGGTAGATGCCCAGCACAGGTGAGATTAGCAGGTGGACTCAGGAAGTGGAGGAGAGTGAGGCGACCCTTCCCAGTGGTCAGTGCCAAAAGTAGGCCGCCCAAGAGGACGATGTGGAAGTGGTGGGCTTCGGGAAAGGGAGGGAAATGGAAGAAGTGGTGAAGGGAAGAGATACTTAAAGAGACAAAAATGATGGTTGATGTCTCCATACCTGTGGGTGGAAGCGGTGATATGGAAAGAAAGGTTTCCTCTATGGAAGAGCAAATGGCTATGTAAACCCAAAGGGTTCAAAACAGAGTGATTTTTACATTTTAGCTTTTCAAGCTGTTGTCTTTGGCAAAAGTCTTTAACTCAATTCTACCCACTCTGGTTCTAAGGAGACCTCACTGGGGGATCTCCCCCAGTCTGTCAGGAACTGTGGAGAGACATCAGTCTTCTCCCAGGTGGACAAAGGAATTAGAAATCAATCATGCAGATGGGACTCCTCCAGCCTTGAAAACAGCTGTCCTTAACGTTCTCTTTATCAGTGGGAATGTGACAGATTAAGCTGACCTCCATTCAAGAGTGTTGCTTTCACCTGTAAGAAAATTGAGCTACAGATTCAAAGTGACTCTTCCCTTGTTTTGCAATTGAAAATTGGAGCCAGACAGGAAAAAAAAAAAAATCAAAAAGAAAGATTGAAAGGCATGGAGCCACCTCTACAAAAGAGAACTATAGGAATAAATAATCAAGTAATCATGGCTTCTTGCCTGGGTCCTGCTAATCGCTTCCTGATTGTTCTGCCTAGCTTTCATCTCCCCTACCTTCAATCCATCCTGTGCATGGTTGCCAGCTAAAGTAGAGCAGTGATGACATTATTTTCCAAGTGAAAGATCAAATCATGAACCACTCCAGTTTCCCACAGAGAACTCTCCGGATACTTTGCTCTGTTACTCAAAGCAGAGCCTTCCGTGTTCTGTCCTTAACCTAGCATTCCAGCTGCAATTCTCCTTTCTGTGTTTATTTTTTCAGTCTAGACAAATGGCCTTGTTCCCTGATGTTCCACCACCTCATGACTTCCCACCTGTCGTTCCAGGCAGTTAAATTTCCCATATATATTTCTACAAATATTCAAGCCCTTCTTTACCTGTCAAAGTCACATTCATGTCAGAAACATTGCTTGTCCTTAGCTCCTCAACCACATAAACTCTTCTGTTAAGTACCCAGCTTGCTATTCTTTATCAACATATGGACTTTCAAAGAAAAAAATAATATACACATAGCCCAAATACATTTTGAAGATATGTAGAAAAAGAAAAGAAGAAATAGAAAAAAATGAAGGCACCTGCATTTCTCATCATTCAAACAGAACCATCATGAATACGTCGGCACATTTCTCTCCAGTCTTTTCAACCCATAAAAGCCCATGAGTATGTCTCACTGCCTCTCTCTCAGTGAGGGCTCTTTGAGGGTCAGGGGTGGCTTACTCCTACAGGGTCTACCATGGGGCATTGCTCTGAACAGGGTTACCATGTTTGAGTTGAATCAACATGCATTCATTGAGTAGCTAAGATTCATCTAAGAGTTTGGAGTAAAAGCAATAAAAAACCAATCTTCAATGATGTATAAAGAGAAAAATCCTAATAAACCGTGGACCAGGTTTGCAGGAACCTGAAAGTCTTGCTGCCTGTCTCATGTTGCTTTGCTCCAGAACTAATTGGATATTGTAGGAGGTGGAGGGGAGAGGTGGCATAAGAGGGAGGATGAGGAGCAGCAGATATCAGTCAGAAGAACTGTGAAGTGGAAATGTCACCCTAACCAAGCATTATGATGGTAAAATCTGTCTCCACAACCTGTGCACCTCAAGGAGACATGCAGGCAGGTACATCAAGAACAACCTGGCCTTACCTCAGGCTGTGCCAGTGTGACATCAGAGCAGACACGATTCAGGTCCTTTGTGGACATGGCATTGAGCCAACCTTCTTCATGAACAGCATTCGCAATCCGGAAAGACTCAGGGATTCTGAACAATTATGAAAGGTCTCTGGAGTCCTCAAAGTCTACCATTCCAGAGGGTTTTGCTGAACCCTCAAGAGCTTTCCATAATTTTAATGAACTCCAATGACGTTCATTTTATTTTTTTGAGATTTTTGTGTACAGGGTAGATAATGTATGAGTCAGAAGTACTAATGACCTGGGACCTGTTGTTTCCACTGCCCAAGCTGCTGTTTCTCCATATGTAAGATGTAGTGGATTCACCTGCATCATAAGGCTGCTAGAGGATCATTTGTAAATTCCATGTGTTTGGTAGGGAGTCTGGACAAAAGAGAGAGCTAGTATTACTGCTTTCATTAAATGTCTTTGGAGTGTTAGAATCAAATTGTATCTGTTTTAGTTCAGACTACAATTAAAGTGCCATAAAGCCAATGACTTAAAATGACAAAATTTATTTCTCACAGTTCTGGAGACAAGAAATATAGGTCAAAGTACTGGTATTGTTCTGGTGAGAGCCCCCTTCAGGGTTGTAATTTGCCTTCTTCTTGTATCTTCACACGACACTGTGAGAGAGTTTCCCATCTTTTCTAAGAGCACTAACCTATTAATGAGGGATCCATGTCCTGACTTAACTCCCCAACATACCATCTCCCAGCATATCACAGTGAGGATTAGGGTATCATTGTATGAACATGAGCAGGGGTGGGGAATGAGAGGTGGAGGGGCATGGGAATAGAGACAGTACCATATCCAAGTTTCCTTAAGAGGTCATGGGACCAGATAAACACAGGGAAGACCCTTAGAGTAGGATTTTACCCAAGAGCAGCTATGCAGTGTCAACCTGCTTTGCAGTTGAGCAACACACAATCCTGAGGCAGTGTGAGAAGGACCAGAAACCAAAATAAAGCTCCATTCAGCTATGCTACATTAAATGTGCCTTCCATTGGTGAATTCTTTTTGAACTGTTAATGAAAATAATCCTGAAATAGACCTTTAAGATTAAGATTCCAATTTTAAAGTAGCTTTGGATTTGAAAAGTTCCTTGATGTCATAGCTCTAGAAAGGCTTTCACTCCCCATATAATTCTTCAAAACATTGTGCAAATATGTGCAAATAGCACTTAATATGTTCTTTTGGCTCCAAAACTAGACAGGTCTCTGAAGTGAGTAGTTGTTTAAGGCCACAAGTACTCCATGTGATTTTCTGGCATTTTTTTATTGCTGAAATGCTAAAACCAGGTATTTGTACAAGAAAATAAAGGACACTAAAACCCCTACAATTTTAATCTCTACAATAAACATCTCTATAACAGGTAAAAAATGGAATATGAATAATTAATTGAGAATGATTTCATTTAGCTTTGATAGATCACCAAGCTTGGGAAGAGATATTTAACTATTACGAAGTAAAACTATGAATACAGAGACCTAACCAAGAAATTATTTCTGAAAGAATATCAGAGTTATAAACGCAGAGATCTGATTTAAAATTTCAGGCCAGTACCTCCTTTTGATTTAATGTTACAATTAGTATAAACAACTGTGAATGATTCCATTTTCTTCTGAGCCTTTTGTAAGAATGGCCCTTGTGTAACAAAAACTTATGTGCTATGCATCAATATTGAAATAAGATGGTATTGCTGAGGCCAGTTGCCAGCAGAATGGCAAAACAGATTCACTTTCATGGCCCCAAGTTCCTCTTGCCATTATGTACAGATCTGTGTGGCTCCCATTCCATCCTCATCAAATGCCTGAAAGATGTCTCCTTGCAAATAAAAATTACTAGCAGACCTTGCATGTAGACTAGGCTGTACGTTGATTTTCTAATTAATTCAGTCACTTATTCTGCAAACATTTTTTTGTGGTCTCAGCTGCTGCATTTTTTGTGCTCAGCTTTGTGGTTCCACCCTAGTCCTGGGGTTGCTGATAAGCAATGAAACCTGCCCCACTTCCAGACAGTCAGGTGAGGCAGAAGTGGGATAAGTCATAGCTGTAATACAAACTGAGGGGTTTCCTAAGAGGGGAGAAAAGAGAAAGTAATTGTGTCCCAAGGAAAGAGAAGGTGGTCAGGAAATGATTAACAGAGAAAGCAGTAGCTGACCCAAGGAAGAGGTGGGGCATCCTTCAGTCTAAGCCCAGAGAACAAAAATGAGTCACTGGCTGATAACAGTTTAAAGCCTTACCCATCCCAAGTTATTTGCATTTAAAAGCAATAAAGCCTAAAAGCTAAAGGGAAGAAAGTTGGCCAAAGGCGGTTCAGGCTTAAACTATTGAGTATAATTCAGCCAGCAGAAATCATCACAATTCTGTGAGAATGATCTGTAACCTATTTAATATCATCTAATATTTTTTTTTCTTTCTTAAATATAGATACCCAAGACTGAGCCTAGATTTACTGAATCACTATATTTTATGAAAAACTTAATTTTAAAAATAAGTCTAAAGTTGATTCTGATGTCCTAGCCCATTAAGAATTATTTTCCTTGATAGACATTTCTAAAGCAGAAAAGAGCCTGAAAATTCATCGCCTTGTCTGATGCTACTATCTCCAAGTTCACATGGTCTTCATTTACTGCTTCCAACGCATGGAGCTCACTGGACTTGCTTTCTGGCATGAGTTTTATCATTAGACACTTCAGAGACAATTACATGATTTAGTACAGGGCACAAGTTAGTTCCTTGGTACATGTCCTACTTGAATTCATGTTTTGGTTCAGAAGCCTTTTGGAAAAAAATCTGTGAACATTTCTAAAATACCTGCTATGTACCAAGCACACAATAGAATTAAAGTAAGTGAGATATGGAGAAGCACTTTGTAAACTGTAAATGCTCCTTTATTAGTCAGCTTTTCATTGCTATTAAAATATCTAAGAAGAACAACTTAGAGTAGGAAAAGTTTATTTTGGGCCTATAGATCCAGAGGTTGGGTTCATGGTCAGCAGACTCAGTTGCTCTGGGCCTGGGACAGGCAGAAGGTCATGGGGAAAGGGTAGGGTAGAGAAAAGCTGCTTCCCATAGCAGCTGGAAAGCAAAGAAAGAGAGTAAGGAGCCAGAACAAGATAGAGTCCAAGGGCATGCCCCCAGTCACCTACTTTCTCCAGTCATACCTACCTGCCTGCAGTTACCACCCAGTAGTTTATTCAAACTATTAATCCATTAAATGGATTAATCCACATTACAGCTCCCATAATCTGATCATTTCATCTTTGAACATTTCTATATTAATACAGGAGCTTTTAGGGAAGACTTTAAAGGTCCAAATCATAATAACCCCACGTATTTTTGAGATATCACTGCAAATTATGGGAGTATTTCTGAAATATCCCTTCTGAAATCCCAGTGTTTCTCTCTTGAGTTCACACTTTTACATTAATTTAAACATATTTAAGTCCCATTAAAAGAGATCTCGTGATTCTTCCTCTTAATTCCATACCATCTACAAATCAAACAGCATTCTGGTTCACACGTGTTATTAGTTAATTGTCTGTGTAGAGCTATCATATACCCCAGTCATCCACTTTGAAGGACAATATTTGTGTTCTGTTATGTTCACAAAAAAGAAAACAAAGCTGCCCATTGCCTTAAAAACATATTCTTCCCTTCGGAAACTGGATTTCATTTTCAGGACACCATCTTACCTACCTTCAATTGAGAGAAAAGTTATTCGTTTTCACTATTATAAAGAGGTTTACTTGCAGAGAAAAACACACCACAGGCTGCCTGTTTTCTCAGCTGTCTGCAGAAGGAATGAGGACTTCTGTGCTGAGGGGGCCTGGTGAGGAGCTACAGCAGTGCTACCCCTGCCTCTCCCCTGCTGTGGGCTGGTGTGAGCTGGTTTTTCCAAGCAGCAGTACAGTGTCAGCCTTCTTTTCCCCTCTTCTAATAATTTCATAATTTCTGCTTTAATGGCTCCTCATCCCATTCCAGTTTGGATGACGCATGCCTTATCTTATTATTTGGACTGGTGGCCTTAGCAACATATTTTTAAAGGAAAGAAAAACATCTCCATACAAAACAAATACCATTATTTTCAAAAAACATAAGTAATCGGGGGTCCTTCTCATCCTCCCCTCCTTTTATAGGTGAAGAAGGGTCATTCTAAACACACATGGTATATTTTAAACAAAATTGAATAAAGAAATATGTGTAGTACTTGATTTATCTGTTTACACTCATATACTGTAACTATTAAAAGTGGGTTTAAAGTGACTGATTCAATAAATAACTATGCACACCTACTTTAGGCTCAGAAGAGAGAAATTCAGGGACCTAGCCCACTTTCCAAGGAGAGTTAAGACATTACTTAACAGTAGTAATGGTTAGGATGGGGACAGGTTATGAAAGAAGTGTGGGGAAATGCCATTTAGTCACTCACTGGGGTGAACAGAATTCACTTCACTGAAGGAGGTGGCAGTACTTCAGGAGAAGGGAGTGCTGCTTCATGGGACTTTGACATCCCACCACCATTAGTCTCTATCCCATCTGCTATGATTTGGGCAGTGGAAGACAACTTGGCAATGAGGCCACAGGCAATTGTCTTTTCTATTACTGTTGGAAAAGTGCTGAGATTTTTCTTCATCAGTGAGTAACTTTTTACTTCCTTAATGTGTTTTCTCAATAAGCACTTTTTCTCCCTTTTCTTCTATTGTTCTGGATATGACGACCATAATCCCTTCTCCGGAAAATAACCAAGAATCTGCTCCTGCCTTGTTTCTCTGCCTACAGGAGTGCCCTTCTGCTCCTTTTAACCACAGCAGCCCAAGGATGTTTCTCAGGCTCAATCCCAGCAAGTGCCCTTCAACTCCTTAAACCCTTCAGTGGCTCTCCATTGGATGTGATGAAATCCAAACACTAGCATGGTAGCAGAGTATTCTCTGATTTATTCCTGTCAGCTCTTTAGCTCTTTTTCCCTAGCCCAACCTTTACCTGTCTCCAACCATATGTGCATCACGTGTTTCCAAGAATACGTGTGGGCTATTCACAGGCTTTGCAAATTATGTTACTTTCTTTGCTTAGAAGAGTCTCCATAAACAATCTGGAATTTGCATCTAGGCTGTGCTACTTACTAACTTAAGAGCCTTGAGCTATCCTAGTCTGAGTCTTGCCGTAGTTAAACTGCAAAAAAAAAAAAAAAAAAAAAAAAAGAGTGACCAACAGAGTCCTTAAGACCAGACAGAGATAATATGTCCTGGTACAGAGGTGAACAGATCACAGGTGTGCAGGATTATCACCTACTTCTGATCTTTTAAAATTCTTTCCAAGCCTCACCTCTTAAGTTGGGGCCTCTTCTGAAGCCCCGATTAGAAGTGACTACCTCCTCCTCTGTATACCACACATGCATTCTTCTACTAAGCATCTGTAGTAATTTATGATACTTACTTGTTAGTTAGTTTTAACCCTCAAATTCCACAAGGCTCCTCTCTTACTCGTTTCCATCTTCCTAGCCTCTGATGAAGATCCTTGCACAGAATTGACACTCAATACTATGCATATTGGTCAAACAAAGGAATTGTTGTCAACAGACTTACGTAGACATTTGTTTTGATATTGGCTGTTCAGGGAAGCCAGACAGACAAAAACTGGAAACAAGAATTTTCCATTTTAAAAAATCCCCGTGTTGCAGCTCAGAACACTGAAAACACCCCCAAAATGAAAGTGTTAGACACATGTGTGCCACTAAGTAGTGACCTCTAGGTAAATGGTTTTTCTCACTAGTATCAATAAGTATTGACATTTACACCATCTCACATTACCTCCCATCATTCTGTCACATAATTAGATGTGAACCTGCCATTATCAGCACATTCTTGATAAGTAGGTATGGGATGTCTCCTGTTGGGGAAGCAATGTATTTACTTATCTGTACCTCCTGTTGAGTTTTCACAAAACTGATCTTCAAAATCTTGTTCCCTAATGTCTTGTGGCCAGGATATTGACTGCTTTTGTCTTCTGCAAGGAACCCTAATTCATCCTTCTGACAACTACATTCTCCATAGAACCTTGGAGAGGTAAAATAGGAAGAGCAAAAGGGAGAGGGAGGTAAGTGGCTCCTCCTCCCCTCTGCCCTTTGCTCTATCAGTGGTCTTAACCAGTGATGATTTCATACCTCCTTGGCCCAAGATATTGGGAAATATCTGGAAACATTTTTTTGATCATAACAACTAGGGAGAAGGGTATCTAGTCAGGAATGCTAGTCAATATTCTCCACTGCTCAGGACATCCCATCCACCGGCCATCAAAGAATTTTCCAGCCGAAGTACTGAGTTTGAGAAGCCTTGCTCTAAGCCATTTGTACATGTTTAACTGCCCAAAGTTAACCTTGTGATTTCCTGGAGTATTTTAGACACAGAGGCTTTAGGGTAAATACAAACAAAAATGGACACAATTCACTTAAACAGGAGGGAAGGAACAGGATTATGTAATGTAGGAGAAATTTAATGAAAGTCTGTGCAAACCACGATACCTCTCTACAAGAGGGTCATTCTTTTACCCTATTTTAGGACTCACTATAAGCATGCTGTATGCTATGTAATCATGCCATGAATATTCCCAAAGTGAGCAATGTGAAATTGATATAATTAATTATGTCAAATTATAATATAGTTGATATGGTGTGTGTTCCATATTACATGAAAAGAGTCCTTTTGCTGATATTGCAAATGTGAAGTAAGAAACAGCTCTATAGTAGGAAAATTCCTAGTTTGGTTTAAAAGGATCATATACATGAGATTAAATGTTAACATTTATACAAGGATAATGTCCTAGGTTCTTGTTTAGGGGCAATTGTTTGAAATTTACAATGAATTCTCACTTAGCTAAGTGTTTTATTTTATGAGCTCTGTGTGTTTGTGTATGTATAAACTATGTGTGATCTAAAATTATTTTAAATAATTAAGCAGCTATTTTCAATGTACAGGGCCTCAAATATTTCTTTATAAGCATTGCTTTTAATTCCTTTCTCACAAATTGTCATGTAAGATAAAATTAGTATTAGTAAGTGCCCGTAAAGCAAAATAATTGTTTCAATAAAATATAGAGAAATTTCATATTTATGAGTGGTTCAATGAGAAGATTTCTAATGCAGAATTTATAGCAATAAAGAGAATACAGCAGTTTCTTTCTGGTGTCTTATCAGCTCTCAAGGGCAAGAGTTTGGAATTGGATGTATACATTCTAAGATGCATCAAAAAATGGGTTAAAATATTTACTGCTTTTATTGCCTTTTCCTTTGAGCAGTTACCTTAGCAGAATTCATGATACTAAAATATAAATACGGTTGGTAGGCAAAAAAAAATAGATTTACAAACTTTTTGAAAAATAAAAGCAAAAAAAAAAAGATTGAAATGATGAACGTAAAATCAAAGCTATGCCATGAATTATGTTCACAATAGAAGACAGATGCTCAGTTAAAATGCAGAACACTCCTAAAGGCAGAAATGGGACGCTCTAGTGAGTCATTCATTATACTCTCCATCACAGCAGTGGGCAGATTTCTTTCCACAGGTATATCTTTGAATACTTTGTCCACTCTTGTGTGAAATGACTTATAGGATGGCTTTTCCACTGCTTCCATTGTGAGGCCATTCCACAATTTAATAGATATCACTATTGGGAAAACTTTGTAGATACAGAGCCTACATTTTCTCTATTCAATTTCATGCCCTGACTTCCAGTTACCCCCCCAGGGAGCCTTGCTAACAATTCTTTCCCTTTTTGTGAGGCATTTTGAATTCCTGGAAATTTGTATCATATCTCCTAAGTCACTTTCTGAAGAATGTTGCATGTACTGTACATCAAGTCCTTAATTCTTTAGTCAATGAACAATATATTTTGTTTTCATAATCTTGTCTCATAAGTCATTTCCTAGCCTGTTGATCAATCCACTCTTCTTTAAATTCTCTCAGGTTTGCCAACATCTTATATTAAAGTACTTGTGAAATGATTTGGTAATGTGATTCCCATCTTATCAATGCACTGCACAGATAACAATTGATTCCTTCTTTCAGACTAGAGTGCTTTTTTTTGGGGGGGGGGGCACCTTGGAGGTTTCTCAACATTTTCCTCATAGCTTTTCTTCACATGCTATATTTTAGAGAATAACTTTCTCTTTTGAAATTTCAGGTAAAAATTAACATTTCTAGATTTAATGATACCAAGAAGTCAAAACAACTTTGTATTAAAACTTATTTACTTCCCACCATAGTATATTGATATATTGTAACAGCCATTTTGCATCTATTATTGATACTTAGAGAAGTAGTTTTGCTAACTTCTGTGTTCTCCCAACTCTTCATTTTTTCTAATGTAATATCAATATCTGCATGTAAAAAAATATCTAAAATACTCCACTAATCTGCCCCCACAAAGACCTGTGTATGGACAAGTTATTGAAGTCACTGAAGGACCTTTGTCAGGCAAGTAATTCACCACACATGAAGTGAATAGTGTGCATAGATGACACAGATACATTCCCTTTTTTCTTCAAATTGATTAGTCATGATCATCTGTCAGGAAAACTTTTAAATTCCTTTCTTTATTTTTAAACATAAATATTTTCTCTCTTCTAAGATGACCCTTTGTTTCCATAACTTTCATGTTTTAAAGTTCCCCGTCTCCAGAATTGATGTTATTGCCAAAACCACCATTGTTTTGTCTGAGAATTTTATTTCTACTAAAATCTATATTTTAATCTAAAATGTGGGTAATGAATAAGTCTTTTAAAATTTTGAGCCTGTTAGCAGAGATGAGTCTACAGGAATCATGGCAGTATCTTAAATGTCAATACTAAAAAAACCCTGGAGGAGAAACTCAGAAATATAGAGAAAATATTCTTTTCACGCAGCCTTTAAATAATTGAATTATTCATCTGCTACCTGACCTGATTAACATTCTTGTTAGAATGATACCGCAACAGTTTACCAAGAAGAGAAACACCTTTGAGATAAAACTAAATGTTAACTGTGGTTTTGCTGTGAGAATGTGGCTTCACAGAACCTTTAGTTGTCACACATTTAGTAATGTGTAAGAATAGAAATAATATTAAACCTTAAGCCTACCTTAACTTCAAAATGAGTTAAAAACCTGGAAATATAGGCTTTACTTTACTAATTAAATTTTCAGCTGATAGATAGTGGATCAGTATTAAGAATTTGAGGAGGACAAGTATCACATCACATCCTAGAAGCCCTTCATCCTTCAAGTCTTTATTGAGCCTAGTATGGGCTGCCATGGAAGCTGGAAGTTAATGAGAAAGCAAAAAAGTTTCTGTTACTTTGGGAACAGAGAAGAGGGAGCAGCCACATTAGATCTAATGATGCTTTCGAAGGACATTCAATTTCATCTGTGTTCTAAATGACAAAGTGGGGTTAGCTGAATGGGAAAGAGTTGGAAGAACCTTGCAAGTAAAGGCAATCACCTACAAAGGCTGAAAAGAACTGATAAAGCATGAAATAATTCTGAAAGCCAGGGGTATGAATAACTGGCTAGAAAGATGTTAAAGAGGAAGATGACTGAGATTATGAATTAATGTATTTATCAAAGGACTGCAAGCTCTTCAGAACCTCTGAGACATTTGGAGCTTGGAAGTTGTACAGATGGCTTTTTGCTCTCTATTTTGATTTTGCACTTGAAGGCCAGTGGAGAACAGATTGCAGTGGGGCAAAAATGAATGAAGATTGCTTAGAAGGTTATCATAGCAATCCAGAGTTGGAACAAACTGGAATCAGAGTGCAAGTTTAAAGACATAGTTTTGAAAGATTGAGATAGTGTAATCATAAGGATTTAGTGGCTAATTTGAGAGTATTTCAACATGATTTCTGGTATAAGATGCACTATTAGGTGAAGGGGATGTTATTTTTCTAGGAAAGGAAACACAGGTTTTGTGGGGAGATTGACAAGTAACATTTTGGACATCTTGAATCTGAGGAGCTTATGGGGCATCCGATGGGAAGTAGCCAGATATAATTTGGCAGAATGATTTGATTCTCAGCAAAGATTCTCTGGCCTGGAATATGGAGTCAGATATTATTCATGTATTAATAATTACAGATGTCAGAGAATTCATTGAGTTTACTCAGATGCCAAGCCTTGAGCTTCAGAATCATGAGAAACATTGACATTTGAGGAGATATTAAAAAGAGAGAATACAGGGGCTGGGGCTGGGGCTGAGAGGCAGAGTGCTCGCCTGGCATGCGTGAGGCACTGGGTTCAATCCTCAGCACCACATAAAATAAAATAAAGTTATAAAAAAAAGAGAGAATACAGAGAAGAAATAGAGAAAGAAACAACAGAACATCAGAGCATGTTATCACAAAAGGCAAGGAAGGATTATTAAGAAAAGAGTCGGCAGTGACATTACATAGGAGAAAAAGGTCAGGAATAGCAATGGCTCGAAAAGAGTCATTGGGTTTGGCAATTCAGAAGCTATTGAAAATATGAAAAAAAGTCTTCTATATATATGACTGGGAGAGAATACCTGTAAAGAGTGAATCAACATGGGGCTGGGGATGTGGCTCAAGTGGTAGCGCGCTCGCCTGGCATGCGTGCGGCCCGGGTTCGATCCTTAGCACCGCATACAAACAAAGATGTTGTGTCCACCGAAAGCTAAAAAATAAATATTAAAAAATTCTCTCTAAAAAAAAAAAAAGAGTGAATCAACAAGAGTAAAGTATTTCAAGATGCTTGTGTGTAAAACACACTGATACACAGAAATGATACTGAGAGAAGAGATTAAAATTGAAGAAATGTTTTTCAAGATGCTAGAGACAAACTTTCTGTAAGTTGCCAGGGGAAAACAAACAAGAAAGGTTAAAGATACAGGAGAAAGAAAAGCAACACAGTGTGCTGTGTAATTTTTCTCCAGTAGAAATCCAGATAAAGGAGTCCAGATGTTGATTGGATTACTGTAGCCTTTTGCAGGGTGGATACCACTGTTACAGCTAGGTGGTAAGGGAGTATTTATAAGAGAGGGCTTGAAGCGATGGATTGTGAGATCTCTAAGATTAATAGAAAGCTGCTAACTGGGAATATAAGGGGATTAAGTGTCTGGACAGCTCAATGAGGCTGAAGAGAAAAGGTGTGGCAGAGAATTCAAGAGCAAGCAAGGACATGGAAGGCATAATCACAGAATACCCTGAGCTTCTAAGATCTCAGACTAGGAGGGAGTTGCTGCAATGGTATACATAGGAAACTACATAGAGTTGAAAGAGTCAAAGGACTACAAACTAGAAGTATTCCTCTGTGCTAATTACATGGTCTCTGACACTATCCAGGTTGGTGGCAATAAGAGTTGGAGATGAATACAGGAATGCAGATGCCAAGTGTTATGATTTGAATGTGAAGAGCCCCCAAAGAGACTTTGTCCCCAGTGTAGCAGTATCCGTTGGTGGGGTCCTTGCAAAGTGATTGGATCATGAGGTCCATCAATGGATTAATCCTTGGAGGGAGTCATCATCTGAATGGACTCTTGGGAGATGGTGGAAAGTGTAGGAAGTGGGATCTAAAGGAAGTGGGTCTTTGAGGGTACATTTCAGGGACTATATCTTATCCCTGGCCCCTTCTCTGTTTGCCAGCTGCCATGAGCTGAGCTGCTTTCCTCTGCCATGCCTGTCTGCCCTGGTGTTCTGTCTCATCTCAGACTCAGAGCAGTGGAGCCAGCTGACCATGGACTGAAACCATTTCCTCCTTTAGCTTGTTCTTGTCGAGTATTTTGGTCACAGAGATGAAATGCTGACTAACATCATGGTCCTTAGTGGATATGAGGAAGTAACTCAGTAGAGGCAATAATACAGAAGGCAAAAGCAGAGAATAATAGATGAGAGGCCTGAGTTTCAGAGGGAGACTATATATATATATATGCATTTGCCTGTATGTGCCTGCGATATCTTTAGAGGAATACATAAGAAAAAGATAATGCTGACTGCCTCTGAGTGGCAGTCCACTCATAACTTTTAGATTTGGGGCCTTATGAATATATTGTACTAAAAATTTCAGAGGTTTCCCATAATGGAGCTGGGAGAGAGGCACTCCACACCCACGTTTCCCTGCTTGCAGAGGGTTCAGGGAAGAGCTCTGACTCGACGGGCCTACAAGGGAGCACCAGTCTCCTGAGGGAAGTGAAGCCTTGCTTACAGCAGAGAAGGATGAGCTCTCAGTGCTGGCTTCTAGGGTGTCGGGGTTATGTGCGCAATGATTTCAGGGTCTAGAGGGCATCGCGAAGGAAGCGGTAGCCTCTCAGAAGTAAGATTGTGCTTATTGTGCCCCATTTTAAAATTAATCTACTTAATAGAGTTTAGACTGAAAACACTCAAGCACTGTCAGAAATCCAATTGAAAGTTTCTCTTTTATTTTTGAAGAGAATATAGAGTCCAGGATAAAACAGCTCCCAAAAGCAATATTCTTTACCATTTACAATAAATCATCAGCTTCTGATTTCATCAGTAAACTAAGAAGTTGGCAGAAGATAATGCAGTGTTCTCTTGAGAGCAGAGATCCTCGTTCCCTTATATTCTTATCTTCTATAAAAGTTTATGGTGTTTTGTTGGTGGTGTTGCTCTTAAAAAGATAGTATCTTCCACTCTCCACATAGGGTTATTGGGGATGTTTTTCTTTTTTATTTATCCTGATAAAATCTAATATATGCATTGGCTGAAGATAACTGCAGTACTTGACTAGATCTATCTGAGGAAGAAAAGAGCAAATATTAATGGAGCCACAGAAAACATCAAATATCAAGCTTCCCTAAACCAATATCATTTGACACTTGACTTAATATAATCTTGTATTGCATTGAACTCTCTTTCTTCCCTCCTTGCTTATTCTGTCCTTCATTCTCTCTTCCATAACTCAACAGGAAGCATCTTAAATAGAGCCAAGGATACAGTGATTCTAATTAGATGGTTTTTATCTGACCTAAGTCATTTTTGGCTTTTCTGTGTTAAATATCACTATGCATTTCTCTCCCTACATCATTAAGGGACACAAAAAGGGTCACCAGCCTTTCCTTCTTCTCCTTGAGGATAAGTGAGTGCCGAAGGAAGGAACACTCGGTACTGTAATTTGCTGTATCAAGGTCTAGGACAGGGAACCTGAGAGCAGCCACTACTTCCTATCTTCCTTTTCCTCCCCTGACCTGGATAGACAGAGGCTGTTGAAGTGTCAGGGTTTTCCATTTTGCTTAGCACAGGTGTTCTTATTACTAAAGGATGCGCTCTAGACCTGTCGATGAGAATGACAGGAGTTCACCAAAGACCTCTCAAGGGCAATGAATTTCACATTAAGATTGAGACTACTGTTGTCAGCAGTTGAACACAATGGGTGGTGTGAGCACGACCATTAACTCTATCCACCCCAACACCCTCCAGCCACTCCCATGGGTACCAGATTCTTTACTGAATGTAGCTAAGAGTTTTCAATTTCAATTGTATCATTTCTGTCCACAAGTATCTCATCAATATAGCAGTGCACACACTATTGTGCAAAATGTGGCATCCAATTCAAATGAAAGCCACAGAAAATTTTACTACTGTTGAACTTATTTTAAAACAGAGCTCACATGGCTGAAAGCAAAGACACAGCATCTGGCTGGCCACTTCTGATGACAATAAACAATTGTTGCACATTGTAGGACTATGAACTAGGTGACTTTTAACATCCTTTTTGATGTTTTATGTAAAGGAAAGATAATGTGGTTATATAGTATGTGTTTTTTGTAGCTTCAAAGTATTTCTTTGAATATGGCTGTTAAATAGTGGTCTTAACTGAAAGACATTTCCCCTGGCTTTTCACATGTCACATGCAGAGAAAGCATAGTGAATGTGGTTTAGTGTCTACATGTCGAGCCCTGTGTTATCATTTTATAAAGCAAAGATTTCTTTTGCAGAGGATTTAAGTGCCAGTGGTGCTTCCTTGAGGGAACTTACATACATGTTGTTGACTCCCCCCATTTTACCATCCTGTAGACTATTCCTACTTTTTAATCACATAAATATAAACATTACTTAAGGGGATATTTTTTGAAATATTATGTGAGAAGTTTACTTTGTATTGCAACTATCAGAGCGCAAAGCTTAGGAGAAATCTTGAAGTAGCACTTGGGTTCAGTGTTGTTGTGACCTTGCCCTGGACCAACAGTACTATTGCCTCTTCTCTCTCCCACCTAGACCTCACTGTTCCCTGTGTACTTCATAGAGGATAGCAGCTGATCTTTCCAAAATTATTAATTATCTTTAGAACCAACATGGTTTTTCCTTGTTTATGCTGCAACCCTGATAGGCTATGAGCAGGGCTGGATAGTATTTTACTCAGCATTTTCACTGCTATGACCAAAAGACCTGGCAAGAAAAATTTTAGAGATGGACAAATTTATCTGGAGTTCACAGTTTCAGAGTTCTCTGTCCAGAAACATCCAACCCTGTTGTTCCAGGCCCAAGGTGAGCAGAAGGATGTGGAGGAGGAAAGCAGCTCAAGATTTGGCATGGGGAAGCAGAAAGAGAGAGCACCATTCATCAGGGACAAAATATATACCCAAAGACAAGCCCTGAATGACCCAGCTCATCTAGCCACACCCTACCTGCCTACAGTTAACCACCCCCTTAATCCATTTTAGTGGATTAGTGTCCTGATTAGGTTAAGGCTCTCATACTCTAGCCATTTTCACCTCTAAACTGACTTTCAACTTTTTTACAAGTGTGCTTTTGAAAACCATAAAATCATATCTAAACTATAACAGGCATCAATTGGGAGGATACCACCAGGAAGGGCAGTGTTCATGGGGAAGAAAAAAATGTATGGCTAAGAAAAGAACCTTTGTTTTTAATTAATTAATTAATTAATTTTACACTAGAATGTATTTTGACATATTATACACAAATGGAGCACAGCTTCTCATTCCTCTGGCTGTACATGGTTCACAGTCACTCCAGTAGTATAATCATACATGTATATTGGGTAATAATATCTGTCTCATTCTACTGTCCTTCCCATCCCCACAAACCCCCCTCCCCTGACTCCCCTTTACACAAACCAAAGTTCCTTCCTTTTTTCCTATCCCACCCCCTCCCACCCCACTTATCAGAGAAAACATTCAGCTTTTGGTTTTGGGGGATTGGCTTATTTCACTTAGCATGATATTCTCTAGTTCCATCTGTTTATCTACAAATGCCATAATTTCATTCTTATTTAAGGCTGAGTAATATAAAGACTTAATTTTCTTAAAGCATGTGCTACAATGGGAAAATGCAGGTGTTTTTTGTTGTTGTTGTTGTTTTTTAATCCTGGACTAATGCAGAAGACATGGATTGAGTTTTGGCTCTTGTATGAGTTAGATGCATTTTCACTGGAAAGTAATAACTCTGGACTCTGATTCCTGAAATAGTTAAGGTTTGTCAAATCATGCTGCATTAAAAAAAAAAAACAAAGAGTCAATAGCTTGCAAAAGCAAGTTTGCGTCTCACCCATGATACATGCCAGCTACTGATCATCTGCAGCTATGACCCATGTACTTCTTCATTTGTGGATCCTGGCTGAAGGATCTTTCCTCTTCTATAATACTCTATTATTACAAAAGAGGGAAAAGAGCAATGGTAGAACTCCATAATGTATTTTAAAGTTTCTGGTCAGTTATGACTTTGATCACTTCTCCTTATATTCCAATGGTTAAAATAAGTCACAGGACAAGCCTGCAGTCAGAGAGATAGAAAATACACCCTTCTCACAAGGGTGGCACCAGAAAGAAGACCGAGAAAGACAGACCCAGAAGAGTAAGGCAACACAGTACTGTACACTGAAAGCTCTGATAAATGATTGGTGAAGTTTCTTCCAACTTCAAAACTGCAAAATTTAATGAATGAGTTAGAAATAGCCATGTTAGTTTAATTGTGTAAATGTTTTATCAAGAGATTGGAGGATACTTAAAAGATGACTATTATGTGTTAGCTATTAGGTGTCCCCCAAAAGCTCATGTGTGACACAATGCAAGATGGATCAGAGGAGAGACATTGGGTTATGAGAGTTCTAACCTAATCGGTCAATTAAACCCTGATGGGATTAACTGAGTGCCAGTAGGGTGTGGCTGGAGGAAGTGGGTCCCTGGAGACATACCTTTGTGGTATATATTTGTTATCTGGAAATTGGTGTCTTTCTACTTTCTGATCATTCTATGAGGTGTTTCCCTCTGCCATACTCTTCTGCCATGCTGTTCTGCCTTACCTTGAGCCCTGAGGAATGGAGCCTGCTGTATAGGGATTGAGACCTCTGAAACTGTGATCTCGAAATAAATTTTTCCTCCTGGTTGAGTCTTTTAGTCACAGCAGAAAAAAAAAAAAAAAGCTGATTAAAACAATGACCCAGTCAAAGAACTACTTGAACTCCTGTATAAATCTGTTTGCATATATGTAGGTGGTTTTTAACTTGAAATTCCATCAAATATATGTAAAGCAATATTTTTATCTCACCCTCTTAAATTTTTTTGTTTGGCATTTTGAAGATATATAAATAATAGTATTTTCATATATATGGTCATTTATAGCTAATTAGTACTTTTATGTACCTATCTCACAAGACCAAACAGACCATGTATAGATCATTTACCAAATATTCCCCATGCCTAGGCCAGCATCTATCAAAGAGTGGCCCTTGATAATTTGATGGAGAGTAGACAGGAATTATTTTTGTAGAGATTAAACATCATCTTGTCTAATGGTGGTAGAAAGCACTATACAGAAAATCCAAAAATCTTCTCTTTGAGTAGGCCCAAATTATTTATCCAATGTATCTGTGCCTGTACCCAGTTCACATGGTAATGTGGACAGTGAAATAAGGTAAGAGATGTTAAAGCTTTCAGAAAATATCAAAATCTCAATGCACATTTAATGTGGTAGTATATAAGGTCATCATAAGTGAAATGAAGTACCCAACATTTTTCCAAAGAAAGAAATATGAAAGTGTACGTCAAAGCTAAGGACTTTCTGTGTGACAGAAACTTTTCTAAGAGCTTTATACATAGTGATCTTTTTAATCCCTAAAATATCCCTTTGAACTAGGAATTATATCCATTTTCGGATAAAAATATAGAGGCACACATATATAAAGTGCCTCTGGGTTCAATCCAAAAATAAAAAAAATATGAAGACAAAGATTTTAAGTGATGGTGTAAGTGTCATGGAAGAAGACATGTCTGAAGAAGGCTGCAAAGAGTTCCCAGAGAGGAAAGGGAACCCAACTTAGGACTGGTGGGGTTCTTGCCTTGCAAATTGAAAAAGAATTTCAACACATCTTAGTTAGAGGCATAGATAGAGGTGTGTTTAGAAAAGTAGATACATATTCAAGGGATAATGTGGACAGTCTCAAGAAAGAGACACTTTGTGGGGTAAAATAAGAAATACACATTCAGGGGAAGATGCAGGTTACCTTGACTGTGAGAGATTACTTCCAGAGTTCCAGGCTCTTCTTTTAGAAAAAATTTCATGAGGCTTATAGTAGTGATATCAATCTGGTGATCTCCGAAAGCTGATGTGGTTTTCATTATCTGATCAGCAAATAGTGTTGAAATGTCCCCTAAATTATATATTCTTCAAGATATTATATCTCTTTGCTTGATCTGTTTGCAATAGATTTGGGGTGGGGGGTTAACTAACTGTGCACAAGTAGATTTACTGATTTCCCAGGAACTTTTGGAGTAATAGGCCTGGAAGAAAGACTGACTTGGGGAGTAGAGAGGCCTGGAAAGGTATGGAGAACTTCTGATTTAAAATCTTTTTCCATTATTGTTTCTTTATGTCTCCATTCTACCTGTTTTTTATTCCTTCCATTCTACCTCACAAGGACTCTGGTAAGTGGTAAAGATGGGATTTGAATCCAGATAGTCTGACTTTAGAATGTAGAGCTATAGCTGTCTCTCAAAGAGAAAGGTAATGTAAAGAAAGACATAATAGTTGGAAAGAGAGCAACAGACATCCACTTGGGTTAGTTAGTTTCACATGCTTTATCTAACTTAATCCTAAAACGCAGCCTGTATGTGTATGGTGGGGGTTATTATTCACATTTCGCAAATCAGCAATCTTATGTATACAGTTTGACTTGGGTAAAGTCACACAATATTCCTTGTGGAATTCAATTCTAAATGTTCTGTCTCCAAAACCACTATTTTAAAAAATGCTTTAACACACTGATTATCAAATCTTTTCTACAAACCAAAATGACTGCAGTCCTTATCCAGCAAGGTGAGTAGCAAAGGAGTTTTTCAACTTTTCTGCTCTTCATTTAAAGGCATGGGGTTTGCTTTTATTGGGTTTGTACTTAGAAAAATCCTCTGATGAAGCCATCCAGGGCCATTTGTATTCAAGCATCTTTATGATCCCATGATCCCTGCTGGGGTGAGAGATAGCTTTTAGTAATCCCACCAAATCAATTCCTGCTGACCAACCTCAGGGGTCATCATAAAGTACTTAAGGAATTCTCATCTGCTGCATTTTCTGATCAGGCAAACATTTTAACTCTTATTTGAAGAAGAAAGGTAATTCTGTACCCTGCTGAGGGATAAGATGGGACTAAATTGTATTTGAGTAGAGAATGCTATTATCATTTTAGGAGTTTGATTACTAAAATAAAGAATGACTCCTAATTCTAAGATTGCCTGAGAAGATTATGGATATTTCAAAAAGTTTTTCCAAACCAACAACACTGAATTTCTTTTCTTCATTTTCTTTTTCCTACTACTCATCTCTTAGGATAGCTGTTTTTTTCTTGTTTGTTTTCTAGGAAATCCAATGTTACCTAAGTCCACTGAATTCAAGAAGAAAAAATCTTCTTTGTTTTCTTTTCTTTATTTAATATACACTGTAAGTGGGGCACGTGAGCATGGGTGGGGAGATGTGACTGTATTAAGAACCAGCTCCCGACGTGCTAAAGCATTGAAATATAGTATGTCAGGAGACCTCGGATCCAGGCACCAGATCTGCCAGTAACACTGACATGTAATCCTTTGAGGACTTGGTTTTCTGTATGCAGGCAGAGGATAAGCAGGGTGAAAACTCCTTGAGAGCAGTGACCTTGGCATTCTTCTCATTGGTTTTTCTCCAACACCTTGAACCATGTAGTCAGCAATAGTGGAAGTCGACTAATACCAGTCAAATGAATGATTAAATGCCCTGTCCCTCACCAAAGAAAAACAATTCTAAGCCTAGTATTTAACGTCCTCTGGTTTGTGCTGCCCCTTTCTATTCAGCCTCATTTCCTTTCCTGTCCTTTGGGCAGAGGACACACTCGTCCAAGATCATGAAGCTCTCTGTCTTTGTGCATCCTCTAGTCTCCACCTTCCTATACCCAGACTGTCAAAAGCCTTGATTATCATTGAAAGAGCAACTCCAACACTACTTCTCAAACCTTCCCCCAGTCCCCATAAATGGACTTAAATCATTCTTTCCTCTGTAAGATCTACAGGACTTTACTTGTAACCCTGATAGAGCACTTATTTCTCTGGGTCTTATGTTATTCATTTATTTATTCCACGGATGTTTATTTACATCAGCTGTGTAGCAATGAGCTATGGCTTTACATGAATCACGTCATTTGATCCTCATGGCAGTCTGATCTTCACTGTTTCATTTAACCAGTATTTATTGACTGTATATTAATTAGTTAACAGACCCTGTTGTAGGTAATAGGAATAGAACTGTGAGAAAATTAGAAAACATCCTATCCTGAAGGGGCTTACTATTCTAATGCATTGACACAAACTTGTTAAATAAATGAACAAGATGCTATGGACTGAATATGATGACATTTACAGGTGGGGCTTTCAAGAGGCAATTAAGACGTGAAGGTGGAACCCTCGTGAGGGGGTTAGTTTAGTGCTCTTTTAAGAAAAGACATGAGAGAAATCATCTCTGAACCATGTGAGGACATAGCAGTTGCCCATCTGCAAACCAGGAAGAGAGTCCTCATGCACACTTAGCCATACTGGCATTGTGATCTTGGACCTAGTCTTCAGAACTGTGAGAAATCAATTTCTGTTCTCTTTAACACAGGCTGTGCTGATAAGCATAAAGAAATGAGTCTAACATGTAAGCATGAGACATGAGGCCTGCAAAAAAATCTATGTCCAAGGAGTATAGAGCTAACCCATGGGCCTGGGTGACAACATACTGAGCTCTGAGATTTTCCTGGCCTAGGAGAGGAGAAGCAATGGTTTCCCCAATCCCTAGAGTATTTTCTCTTTAACTTTGGAATGCATTGTACTTTTCTTTCTTGGCAGCAAATATGGCCTTTGTAACTATAGTTGGCTTAGATGAATGCAGAAATTAATTTGCATTCTCTAAGTTCACAGCATGTAATTGTTCAAAAAAGTATAGCAAGAAGTAAAGGAGAGCCAATCTAGGATTAAAATTTTGCTGTGCAAAGCCTAATGTTTTCACTCATCACACTGCTGAATCATATTGCTCAAGTAGTGACAGGTAAACGTAAGGAAGCTGATTTAACTGGTGATAACCAAAAGCAAAAAGGAATTATAAAGCCCATAAACACAAAGTAACAAGAGTCAATAGTAGGCTCACTCACTGAGATACCATTTGTCCTGTTCAGAAAAGATAATCCCTGCCAGTAGAGGACTTTAGGTTTTTCACCCAGGAGTGATGATGAAGGCCTCGATTTGAGTCATACATTTGTTCCCAGGTCTCTTTCACTGGCATTAACCACAGAATTTGGTAACGTTACTAAGTTTGCCTCTGTGCCAAGCTTTACCAGCTCTCATCACAATGTGTCCCATGACCTGTGTACTTGACACTTGACTCCAGCAAGCTCAGCTAATGGGCACAGGCAGCAGGTCTGCTTTTGAGATCTGAAACATGCAAACTGCTTTGATTAGTGGCTAGTTGAGGGGGAAGTGGAAAGAGGAACTTCAAGGTCAAGAATATACTAGTATCACCTTTTGTCAGAATTGTTTTGAAAGGGTCTGAGTACTGCACATTTGTTTCAAACTTTATATTAATAGTCTCTCTGGTTTAGCCACATAATTGAGTGGAAATTCCCTAAGACAAGGATCAGAGCAAGAAAAAGGTACTTTGAATTAACTGTTACTTCATTTACATAGTACTATAATATTAACCTGGATATTAAATATTTTACCGCCAGGGTAACCCATAGTTTCAAATAATGATTAGGGTGGGTAGCACCTCTGATGAATGTATACTAGTCATGTAAGGATTATCATGAATTTGTAGAGGAAAAATGTGTCAGACAACACAAGTCAGATCCCTAGGCAACATTCATATTTTTAAAAAGAATGAGCAGCTCCTTGAATGCTTTATGATTGATTTTCTTACTACATTTCCCCCATTATTTTATAAATCTATCATTTGCTGAGTAATGTTTAATGAGTCCTTTTCTTCCTGATTCAGTGCAGGCTGTGTTTACTGTAGTTTTGTCTTTTGGACTCCAAACGATATTTTCTCTTTCAAGTTAGATCTTTTTACAAGTTTTAATTAGCAATGGAATAATTTGAATTTATGGAGATAACGATTTTAGCTAAGGGATTTTAGTGACAAGGCCTTAATTTCCATACTGTTTATAATTCCCATTTTCTGTAATATTTGTTTTAACAATGCAACTAGTTTTGGGCCATGACATAGATAATCTATTTATATAATGCCAGTTAAGAACAAAGAAAGATTACCTGTTCTTGAGAATATGAATTGTAGCACAGAATCATAAATTCTGAATTTCATTCAATTTTGAACATGAAACAAGATTTCCTTTCTCAACTAAAATAACAAAAATAAAACAGACAGACAAAAAGAGTACTCATTAGGTACCAGACATTGTGCTAAGTACAAGGAAATGAAAATGCAAATAATTCAGGCCAGTGTTTCTTTTTTTCCATTTTAAACTTGTAATTTTCCTAAGGTAGCAGATTAATTTCCTTAGCCATCTATTTTCGCTTAGTAGTGTAAATGGTCTTGGCTATTAGCTTTATGATATCAAAAGTACAATCTTTAATAATTTTCAGGCTCATGTTGAACTGAACCAAATGTTCTCTTTGAAATGTATTTGAGAAATTTATGAAAACCTTTACTTAGCACAAATCAAAGGGGGTTGTTTGCTTCATAAAAACGATTCCTTACAAATGAAGAGGGGAATAGTTCAGCAAGCATGAAAGAATACAGAAAGTCAGCCTCGGGTTTGAATATCTGCAGGGCCTCTTAATAACCAGGCATGCTTCCTTGAGGACAATTACTTAAGCATACTGTCTCTGAGCTCCCTTGTCTCTAAAAGCTGTTTAAGAATCATGGCTTAGATAATTTACAGAAAATCTTTCACGTGGTACCAGCACAAAATCTATGCCAAATGAATGACAGACATTACTGCAAAATAATTACAGAGTTCTCTTAAGACTAAGCAACCATTCACAAAATTTAAACTCGCGCCTAACTTCTAAGTAACATAATGTAAAGAGACGACCTTTGATAGTATTTCCTAGATGTACATAAAATGTTCACTTCTTATTTGATCTTTGTTATTGGATCTTGATGGAAGCTTTTGACAAAGTCATATTTTGCAGTCTGCAGTTTTATTTCCAGCCTCTTGCTAAGACTTCGCTGTATGTGGTAAAAGTTGGCTTTAAACAGCTTTCTTGACCATTTATGTCTTCTTTCCATGATCATCATGTTGTCCTCAAGTTATGGTGCACAAACAATGCTTGCAGATGGTTCACCTTGTCTCTATCTGATACGCCTCTATCTGCAAGTGCACCTTGATTCTTCTTTGAGTATTGTGCCCATACCTCCTCCAGGTTAATTACCCTTTTCGGCTCCCTAGAGAAACTTTCTTCTTTACCCACTAAGCTAGGGTTTGCTTTATTCATTTAGTATTATTGAGAGCAAATCCCCAGACTCTGTTCAGTCTGGAAACTAGCAAATATAAAGTTCCTGTCTCATAACATAAGATGAAAAATACAATTAAAAAAAATATCTTGGCATTAGCATCAAGATTATATGAATGATTAGTTGAATCAGAGTTCTAGCTTGAAATGAGGTACTTCATTGTCCCTAATGATAAATGAAAAGTT
Organism: Marmota marmota marmota; assembly: GCF_001458135.2. Taxonomy (NCBI): domain Eukaryota; kingdom Metazoa; phylum Chordata; class Mammalia; order Rodentia; family Sciuridae; genus Marmota; species Marmota marmota. The sequence goes on from NW_026000242.1 coordinate 19,137,593, forward strand.
GTAAAATTAATTCTTAAATCACTATAAATCTCAAAACATGTCTTATCTTTGTAAGATACTTATAATTAAAGCCATATTTATTTAATTAATGACATTTTTCCAATCACAGAAGCCTCATGTCCCGGGTTTCTAGTAACTCTAAGAATCAAAATTTATTAAAATTTATAGGCAGATTCTCTGACTTTGAAAGATGCTCTTTGATTTCTTTTTAGTTATTGATTCTGGGACTCTTGGTATCTTTGTATTAAATATTCTTACCAACAACACCTGGCCTCCTGCCAAGGCCTTTTCCTTACCATTTATAGAAGAACTCGTTTGATGATGATTCTGTACAAAGTATACTTGTAAAGGTTTGGTTGGATCATAGAATCTGATTGATTTGCTTTATTCTGCCCATATAGACATTAGTACATTGATGTATAATCATTTCTGCATATATTGTTTGAACTGCATGCCAGAAATTCAAGTACTGAAGTTCAAAAGCTTTTGTTCTAAAAGATCTCCCCTGTGGAGCTGCCTCAGGACAGAGGATTCCAAATTTACCATTATTTTAATTTCCCTTAGTGGGTCAAAACAGAGCAGGATGTCATGAACAGACAAGGAATTCTTTTAAAAAATAGATGTTGGTAGATGTTTGTTAATTATTGTCCTATGAAACCAGATCGAACCATGTGTATTTTCAGATTCCAAAAGAAATACCTCTAAGCATTAGTTCAATCAAGAAGCAAAGACAGGGAGAGAACATGGCGGCGAGAGGGGAGGCAGCGCTTTCAGTACCTCCTCAACAACGGGGTCAGAGAGACGCATGGATACGCTTAGATACGACCTGCTGAGAAACTCCTAGTAAAATTCCACTAAAGAGAGATCGGCCGGGAATCGGTAGGATTTTTGGAGGGACAGTCTGCGCTAGACGAGTGAATCTCCGCCACGCAGCGCAGAGGTCCAGACCCGCCAGCCGCTGCCCGCGCGACTCGGCGACTGTCGGCTGCCTGCACCGGCCCCCGCGTCAGGGCGGATAGCCTCCGAGGCGCAGCGCAGCAGGAGTGGTGCAGGGACTCTAGGAAGAGGTCTCTCGCCAAGCCTTCATGAAATAGCAAAACGGGAGCTGAAACCAACCAGAAACAGACCAGTCCCACCCCTCCCTTCGGACACTCTGGCAAGGAGCCTGGGGCCCGCCATAGCAGAGTGGTGACATCACCAGAGTTCCGCCGACAGAATTCCTTCCCAGCGGAATCCACATTAGCAGGTGTGTGACTCCCACCCCCTCCAGATACAAGCAGCCAGGAAACCACCGGGGGCGTGTCTGTAGGGAAGCAGAGGGGATTCCAGATCCCCACCTCCCCTTAACACCAGCGGCGACACCCAAGATCTTAGCCGCTAGTTTCTAGGGGCGTGCCCACCAAAGGGGTCCGGAAAAATTAAACTGTTGGTTCCCAGATCACCCCACCACAGCACTGGGGCTTAGATGAATGACAGAGAGGGTGTTCATCGTTCGGGATATAGGACACGTGGTGGGGCTGCAAGTGTAATCAGATCCTTGGGGAACCACCTCTGGTGAACAGGACCTGGCTGGCTGGCTGGGAGGAGGAACAGGGGGAGGGGCCAGATAAGTGAAAGGGCTCTGGACTAACAGGATTGAGAGACTCCCAGGAGCCACCGTACAGGGATTTCTGTCAGCACATAGAGGGCAGAAGCTCGGCTCAGAGGACACAGCTCCGCCTATTGGAAGAGAAGAAAATGGGATTCAGCCATTGAACAGGGGATGCCAGCATGGCAGAGATCTGATGTCATCGGAGAGCGGCCGAGGAGAAAACTTCATCGGTGCCAGCGGCAACGGAAACAGTTGGTCCCCTGGTAGGGAGGGTGAGTCACAGATACCCGAGTCTCTCTCGCTTTGTCGTCGAGCCAGAGGGAAGGATCGGGGCCGCCGCCCACGCCCGCAAGGTAGGCAGACCTGCGACCAACCTGCAGATCAGGCCCAGTGGTCTGCAGGCGTGGTAGGAGGGGCAGGGCAGAGCCACCGCACGCGCCGGCAAGGTAAGCAGACCGGCGACAGACCTGCGGATCAGGCCCAGCGGCCTGCCAGCGTGGTACACACTTCACCCCAACTGGAGTAGGGGCGGGGAAGAGCAGAGCCTTCGCCCACGCCCAGATCAGGCCCAGCGGCCCGCCTGTGTGGTGGTCAAGTGACCCCAATTGGAGTGGGGGCAGAGCGGAACTGACACCTGTGCCCGCAAGGTGGGCAGACCTGCGACCAACCTGCAGATCAGGCCTAGCGGTCCCCGGGCGTGGTAGGAGGGGCAGGGCAGAGCCTTCGCCCCCACCTGCAAGGTAGGCAGACTTGCGACAGAACGGCGGATCAGGCCCAGGGGTCCGCGGGGGAGGTAGACACCTCACACCAAGTGGAGGAGGGGCAGAGCAGAGCCCCCGCCCGCACCTGCAAGGGAGACTTTTCAACTATACAAGAGCAATATAAATATAT
>NW_026000242.1:19147116-19186953 GCF_001458135.2 Marmota marmota marmota
AAAAATAAAAAAAAAAAAAAAAAAAAGAAGCAAAGACACATTTTGGAGAGAGATTTTCTTTTCTATCTCTGAGAAATGCATATAAAATGCAAATGAGAAAAATTTTCAATATAAGGAAAAACACATTTGACAGATGTCTTTTTAAACTTTCTCAAAATAAGTTGTCCTTGGTAGGTTAAGGATTATTTTGTTTGAGAACTTTAAAAACCTCCCAGTAACTGCATATTCTTTAAGTTATGGTGAAATACATCTCTGTTGTAATGAATAGTTTATGGCTCATCTACTCACATGCAGCATAATCACCTAGGATAAAAATGAACAACCGTCCTCAGGGAGATCCAGGAACAGGTGGTACAACTAATCATCCCAAATGTTTGGAATACTGGCCCAGCAACAGCTGTCTCCAAAGACAAGCGTCCTCAGCTCCACTATGAAGAGACAGAAGAGGGATTCCTTTGAACATCCATTGCAGGCACTTAATGAATGAATGTTTGCCAGCGTGAACTGGTGAAGGAATGAATGGAGTGTTTTTCTTAGCTTATAATATACCACCTGCTTTTTCTGAGATGGGCCTAGTGTAACCAACAGCAAGGAAGGATTACCTGAAAATGTCCTCTCTGAAAATTGAAATTCCCACTTGAATCTTAGTCTTTAAGAGCAAGGATTGTTATGGAAAACATGAATTACCTGCAGTTATTTTATCCCCAGCTGTATTTGATTTCAGTCTGTAGGTCAACTGTTTTCTGTCAGCCTGACAAATAAATACCTATCTAACCCTCAGTTGATAGTTAATTACTTATTTTCATAGCTGTTTTTAAAGACATTAAAAGTTTGTGTTGCATTAGGTGGAGCCAAGTGTGTTTATTCTAGAACCATTTACATTGAAGTTTTTGGATACCGCATTTAGTAATTGGTTAAAAGCATTTCTAAGAGAAGGCTTTTATTTTTTAGCAGGGAATACATGGGTGATACCACTCAATAGACGATATAATAATATAAGAGATACAGTTTTGAGGGGTAAATGATGACACAGTTTCTTTTTCATTGTTGTTTTAATAGTTTACTGGTTTCCTATTAAAACTAAATGTTTATTATAACAACTTTAGAACACATAAACAAAAATAAGAAAATAAAAATTACATACCATTCAGGTCTAACTAATATCATTTTTTTTGTACATAGGTTTTCAGTCCTGCTTCAATCAGTTATCTATATATTTTCCTAGCAAAATTGTACAAAATGGAACATACTCTGTTACGACCTTTTGATTTATCAGAGTTCATTTTATTTTAAGGATATTAACTCTGTGTTATTTTGTCATTATGAGTTGGTTTGTCATTATGCTTTTAATCTTATTTTTTATATCCTTTGGATTTATACAACCTTTTGTATATGCAACTTGTATCAATGTTTGTGTTTTCTGACTTTAACATTGCTGCTTAGAAATTCTTCCTCCCAACTACATTTACATAAATATTTATCTGTATTTTCATGAAGCATTTTAAGATTTTATTTTTACATACCTCCCCAACTTTCTAGTCCATAAAACTTTTTCTCATACAAACCAAACTCTGCATACTAAGCTATTTAAAAAGCAAATGTCTGAGAATAATATCTATGGTTTCAAAACTACTCCAAATATAACAGTGCAGAGAATGGGGGAGTGAATTTTATTTCAACTGCCAAATGATGAGTTTCACTGCCAAAATATAATTATGAGCCATTTTAAGGTGAGGACATAAACTAAGAATAAATTATTATGTTTAATGATGTAAATTAATTCTTATTAGATTAAGGCAAAGCTGATTAGGAAACCTGCAATTATAGAATGATATGTTATGTTGCTTGCTGAGTTAGAAAGAGCATGGGACTGCGAGGTACACAATAGCAAGGTCTAGTCCTGACTCTGGTAGTAATTAGTTTGGGGATCCTGGGCAGTTCATTTGATCTCTGAGCTTCAGTCTGCTCATCTTTCTAAGGAGGTCACTGGACTCCTTAGATGATATCTATTAGGTAAAGTAAGGTATGCATAGCATCAAAGTGTTAAGATTTCCTACATGGACTCAGGGGAAAAAACAATCAAATTATCAGCTCCTTAATTTTAAGATGGAAGATACTATAATTCCAGAGCTGGGGGTAAAGAAATCAAGTGCCAAATGTATAGCAAATTCTTACCAAATAGTTAAGAAGAGCAGGAAATGGCTTTTAAAGCACTTATGTGAGTTTACTTTAACAAATAACAGAAGTGTGTTCTTTATAAGATGAGCTGTTATGACACATTTTTAATGATTATTCACTGTTATATTTTAGCATTTCTTAACGTGATAGAAGAACATGCTTTGCTAAGAACATCCATGGGGGGAAAAAGTTAGTCTTCCATTAGCCTGGAACTTGAAAAAGCAAGCAATCTAACCAGAATGATGCCTAAAATGTATAACAAACAGCATGACATAGAATGGTCTCTGGATATGAACTGCTGGCCATTCTAAGTGACCACTGTAAGCCAGAGGAATTACAGAGTATACCCAAAACTCAGCTAGGAAATTAGAGATTAAAGTTGAAAATAAATGAATAAGGTCTCTGCCATTCCAGATAGGGAAAGAGATAATCAACAAGGAAACATAAATCCATTTAAAGTATGGGTAGCCATAGTTTAAATGAAATCTACTTAAGCAGGTTAAGTAGATAGAGTGATCAAGGGTGAGGGTATTTTAAGTGGAATGCTCAAGGACATTCTCTAAAGATGTGAGAACAAATTTTGAGCAGACAGTTAAATGATGAGGAGACAACCCTTGGAACATTTGGGGGAAAGCACATCCAGGCAGAGGGAACAACAGCAGATTAAAACTAAGGGGAGTGGAAGCTTGGAGCACTATTTGAAGGACTCTAGGAAGGCCAGTGTAGGCAGAGTGGAATCAGTGGGAGATGTAGGACCTCGGATCATAGTGGGACACACAGAGATGAGGCCAGAGAAGCAAGCAGTGGTCAGATCTTACAAGGACAGATACTATGTACAATGGAAAGCTACTTGAGGGTTTTAAGCAGAAGACAGATATGATTGATTTAGCATTCAAGAAGATAATTCTGGCTGCTATGAGGAGTGTGGACTTATGGCAAAAGCTAACAGGGTTTTGGGAGTCTTGCCGATATCATAGACTAAGGAGGTTGTGATGGAAGAGATAAGAAATGACCACATTGAGGATATATTTAGAAAGTAAAATCATTATATTCCTCCCTGTGCTGAGATTCTGCTTTTAAGGCTAAAATCTTGGAGGTTTCAAATCACATTTTTTATGGGACATAGTTCCCTTTTATAAGCCCATTTCAAATATGTCACTTATAAATGATGGCAAACTTTTGAAGTAACATAAAAGAAAGTTGGTTGCTTTTAAATGTCTAATATTCATGTTACTAGGAGAAGATAAAGTTAAATTTTATGTGGGATTTAATGAAATCCTTTATCATTTGTTCCTATTAAAGTTTCTGGCTGAAACCTTGTAACCCAGACAGTTAAGAAGCTAAAAGTTGTTTTGTAATATTTGTCTAGGAACTTGAATATGAAAGACCTTTTACACTTAAAAAAAAGTTTAACAAAATAGTTTTACCATGTGTCTATGCAAAAAAACAAATTGGAGTCACAGAACATAGTTACTTTTGAGATCTCAAACGATGTCCTTACAGAACATTCACCAATCCTCTGCTTCATGGATTTTCTGCGCTTGTGTTGACTCCTCCTTTGGATACAGTTCCATTATTCCTTCTCCAGAATGTTTCCAATGCTAGCTGCAAGGATGTGAAAAATCACCACACAGTTTCTATTGATGGTTCTAGCTTGACCAGAAGATGGCTACATGATGAGAGCATGCCATTTACCTGAGAACTCAATTTCTTATTGTTAAAATGAGATTGGACTAGATAGCCCTACACCTATTTCCAGATCCAAGATTTTAAAAAATGATTTTTTAAAATTTTCACATGTGGTCAACACAATCCATTACTTGCTTTGTCATTTTGGGGTTGATAATTAATCTATAGATCTCTAGTTCAAATCTCTCTCTCATTAGATTAATTCTCATTAAAAAAAATCTCCTTCTGAGAATCTCTACCTAAATATTCTACAGGCACCTGAAACATTCAAGTCTATTATTAACTTTCCCCAGGAACTTGCTCCTTTTTCTGTATATATTTCTCACAGTGTCTAACATTTCTCTCTCTTTGAGTCTTCTATCCCATGTTTATTTCATCTATTAATACCTTTCAAGACTCCAGTCAAAGAGTCAGTTTGGTATGTGAAAGCTTTTCAAACTCACCTCCTAGAAGTACAATTGTCGATCTTTTGTATTATACCAATTAGACTGGTATCAGAGCATGAGCTTATTGTACTTGTTGATATATTTACATTTTTAACTCCTTCAGGGAAGAAATTGGTTATTTCCTTCTTATTCAACCTTAGCTTAGAAAGCACACTAGTACATGGGACGTGATTAACAAACGTTAAATGAACCAGTGAAAATGAAAATTATATGATTTAAGAATTGCTTATGTCATTATCTCAACTGGTATTGTGGCTTGAACATGTTTTGAATATGACTCCCCAGGACTCAAGTGTTGGAAACTTGGTCTTCAATGTGTTGGTATCCAGAGGTTGTAAGACCTTTAAAAGTTGGGGCCTACTATGAGGTCATCATGTCACTGGGGGAATAATGTATTTCTCTTGGGACTTCAGTTTCTCTGTCTTCTGTCTTGCCATGTGATTTCTCTCACACACACGTGTCCATTATGATGCCATATGCCATTTGACCTTCACAGGAGGCCAAATAGAAGGAGTTATCCAATCTTGGACTTTTAGCATCCAAAGCTGTGAATTAAATAAGCCTTGTTTCTGTATAAAATACCTCAGATATTTTGTTATAATAATGGAAAATGAATTAATTTACCTGGCATATATCCTCACCTCTTATAGTCTTGTCAAGACATAGAAAAGCCATTGATTGCTTGCTCTCCTTCTCAGTCTCACCTGATTATGAAAACTCATCAGTGCTCACCTTCGTTTGTTTATATACATCCTTCCACTATGAGAATTTAGTTTTCATTTAATATATATTATATTTTTCAGAGTGCAGAGACATATTTCCCTGAGGTTGAGATTATTTATAATGATATCTAGTATCTAGTCAGTTTTCAATGTATATTCATTCCTCAAACCCCAATTTGACTCAGTTCTCTGTTGGTAAACAGCTAAAATTTTCTATGACATAGACATTTATATATAAACCAGTCTCATCATGAGCAATTAACAAATGCACTTCCAACTTCTCAAAATGTTAATGAAATTTAGACCTGGTACTTTGCTCTCACTTAGTAAGTATACTTAGATAAATAAGCTGTCATATTTGAGTGGCTGAGTATTTCTCAGCATCATCTCTGAATTCTTCCAACTCCCTGGTCAGACTGGTGTTAGATTCAGTTCTTCTCATATTTTTTTAATTTACTGGTGCTTGAATAATTCTCATGAAAGTTACATACAAATGGGAGACAAGATTGCCTTTGGGGAGAAATTTCTGATTTAGAGATCCATTGCTATCTTGAATTTATTCAGACTTGTCTGAGACAACCCTCTTAGAACTGTTCTTGATCATCTTTCCTTCAGTGGGTAGTACTTGGTCACTCCCATGGTCATTTTTTTCCCCTTCCTTTCTTCCTTACTTTGGTTATAAGAGTCAGGAATAGCTTTTGGAAGTTAGTTTATCTTTGAAAATATCAGCAATATTGTGGATTACCTCAGGATTAAACATGATGCATAATCTAGTTTAAACCAAGCAAGCATCAATATTGATAATTATTATTATTCTTACTCTTTATTAAGCACTTTATTAGGTGCCAGCTATAATTGCATAATTAATACATTCAGTTCTCAAAACAATCCTGAAGTTTAAGCATTTCATACCAACCCTTTGGAAAGGGGAGGATAGAGAGGTTAAGGAAGTCACCTGAGGTCACATACCAGTGGATGGTCCAGTTAAAATATGATCTTTTATGTGCCCCATTTTCTTTTTCACTAATACTTACAAGAGAATGTTGATACAGTTGTTCATGTCTTGAATGAGGAGAGTTCTTGTGAGCAGATGAAAAATTGTGACCTGTTCACCAAGAATGTAGTTCCTTTTCTGCTGTCACTTATTTGGAAGAAGATTCAGAATGCTAAGTTGTTGAAACCCTGCACATAATGAATTATACAGAGGATTGACTGATGCACATGAATGTTCCTTTGCCTTCTAGAAAGATTTCCAACCTGCAGAAGCCTTAGACACCAACTGGGAATCGGTCACAAGTTCGAACTCAGTAAGTAATTTATTAAGCCATTGCCAGTGAAAGAAACTGATGCAATAGCTAAAGTCAAGTCCAGAAGGACTCCAGCTGCATTAAGGACCTGTTGCTTGACCCTACATCATATCTCAGGCAGGGTATGTTCTTCCATTTTGATCAGGTTAGAATGAATTCTGTCAGTCACCCCTTTGGGCCTTTTACGAAGGCTTTCAGGAATTGCCAATAAACCATTGTAGGAACTTGGAATAGACAATGACTTAACTATTTGTCCATTTAAAAGAACAGCATTTCAACAAAATGACTGTTCAGACTTATCCAAGTGATTTGTGGTCCCAGTTCAAGTGGGTAATTTTGAAATGGCTTTCTGAATATTTTAGGAGAAGCTGTTAACCTTTGTACTTCAAGGATCATTTCAGCCTTGAAAAATCCCAGTGTTTACAGTAAGATAACTGTAAGCAGGTGAGTAGTTTCACAAATCAGCTGCATACAGTATTCTATTTGACTTGGATATAAAACATAACTCACCCTGAGGCTGTAAAATGGTTCACACCCCTTTTCTTTTCCCTCCAAATTTAGTCATTTCTTAGTTTTCTGTATCCTTATCTACTATGCACAGAAAAATCAGAACTTGTGTTCACCAATCTTACATGTAGTACCTATGTACCAACAAAACACAATGTAATAAATGCAGTTGTTCATATAAAGGTCAGGAACATGGAGAAAGGATGTCCTTGGTTCTAAAGTGGGTCCATGTGGCCAAATCAGGCTTGATTTGTTTTTCAACACTGATATACTCTCTTTTGAGGATTTTCTTAAATTCACTCATTTGGCAGGATTTCTTCAGCTATGGATTCTGTGACTCTAGTTCATCTGATGTGGCTGCTGAACTAGATAGAACATCATCTGATCAAGAGATCAGTGAGGTCTCAGATGGTGGTCTGAATGTTTTATTAGTTTGCTTTGAACATTCCAGAATGTATGATCTGAACCTAGTTCAGAGTATGTGATCATTGTCAGATGGGTGAAAATCAGAATAGAATAAAGCTAAGCAGAAGGGCTGGGCAGTGGCAGCCTGAGGCTAATAACTCAAAGTAAATGCCAGCATCAGCTTTTACAACGAAGTTGATTATCAAGGGATCCTCCAACTTCTCAAGCATTTTATGTATAATAGCTCAGAGTTGTCCAATTATTCCTCCACCACATGCAGAATTACACTTTAAAGGAGGTTTAACTAATTAAGGATAATCCAGGTTGTGGTAGTCGTTTTTTCTCAGCACTGTAATAAAATGCCTGGCTCTCAGTTTTGGAGGTCCTAGTCTTTGATCATTTGTCTCTACTGCTTTGAGCCTGGAGCAAGGCAGCACATCATGGTGGAGCTCATGACAGAGTAAAACCACTCACCTTACAGCCAGGAAGCAGAAGAAGGGAAGAGGAGGAGTTGTATTCCCACAGTCCCCTTCAGGGGCAGATCTCCAGCAATCTAAGGACCTCAATTCCTAAAGACTCCACCATTTCCCAACAGCACCACCCTTGGGAGCCGCCTTTAACATATGGGGAACTATCCTAGTCCAGCTTTTTCACTGCTCACCAAAATACCTGACGAGAATAATTTTAGAGGAGGAAAAGTTTATTTGGGGGCTCATGGTTTCAGAGGTCTCACCATAGAGAGCTGACTCCAATCCTTGGGGCGTGAGGTGAAGAAGAACATCAAGGAGAAAGAGTGTGGAAGAGGAAAGTGTCTCAGAACATGGCCAGCAGGAAGCAGAGTGTTTCCCTCACCATGAATAAAATATAAACCCCAGGGACATGTCCCCAGTGACCCACCTCCTCCAGTCACACCCTACTCACCTACAGTTTTTCACTCATTTAATCCTTATCTGCAGATTAATGCACTGATGAGGTTAAGGTTCTTATGACCCAATCATTTCACCTACAGACATTCTTGCATTGTCTCACATGTGAGCTTTTGGGTGACATCTAATATCTAAACCATAATAGGAACATTCAAGATCCAAACTGTAGCACGGGTACTCAGAAAGAGGGGTTGCTCCTCTGTTTGAATATCTGAGAAAGTTTATCCCTGAGCCCCTATCCAGTGGAAATTTTTGGCTTGAACTATAAGTCAGGGTGTTGCTTGGCCCTGTTGGAAGATCAAAAAAGAGATAGCTTTTTTGTTTTTTGTTTTTTTAATAACCTAGTTTTCAAGAACCTTCTGCAGTAGGATCAAGGGTTATTAGACCTCTCATTAAGTTTTATATAAACCAACTTTGTTTTTGTTTAAAAGAGTTTACAGAGTATTCTTCACAAATTGTTACAATTTTAAAGGAATTTGATTAACTTTAGAAAGGATTTTTTTAATATGTAACTAACACTGAATGAGATTAAATGTATAGTGCAGCTGAAGGAGGCACACCCAATTGGCTCTTTATCTCAAAAATAGTTTTTAAATATTTACTTCAGAAACAAATATTCTTGTGTGTTCATTAGCTCCCCTAATGACTCATAAATATTTTCTTAACTATCATCATGGTGTCCATCAACTACCCCAAGTTAAAACTTGAAAACAGCTCATCTATAAGGACAAATTTGTATTTTACCTATGGTGTGGATTTGCTCTTCAAGTTAATATTAGAAGAGATTAGACTTCCCTCTCCCCCTCAGGGACTGAGAGTAACTTCAGAGTTTTCTCTTCAATATCTAGGTGCACACTATACTCCAGGCACTATTAAGGGCTGTCCCAGAATACTCCTTGCAGCTGTTTTCCCCAGAGCTATTACAAGAAGCTTTCACTTTTGTGGAAATGACTTGATATGAATCAAATAGATTAAATTATCTAGAACAACATGAGCTGGGTGGGGACTCGGCATTATAAGTGTAATCTACCCTTAGCATGCAGTATCAAGAGAGTTGGAAAGACAGAAATTAGGTGCTTCCGTCAAGGCTTACCCCCCCCCACACACACACACAGAGCTAGATTAAAGAGTTAAGAACAGAACCACCTATCAAAAACAGAAGGAACAAATATGGTGGCACCCAGATGAGAGTCATAACAACAAGATGACTATAGAAGATGTCTTTATCATGAGTAGAACTATTAACAAATCTCTAAACTCTTCAGTAACATATGACAAAGATAAGTGATTATCTGAACATGCCTGGGCAGAATATAGAGTGGACTCATACGCACGTAATGAAAGTAGTATGGCAGAAAAAGTTTGGTCTAGGATTAGAATGTCTAGTTACTGTGACAGGGCTTACTGAAAGTCAGATGTATGCTTTCTCTACGTAAAAAACAACCACCACCATGGAAACTATCCCAATCTGGCCAACACAGTCACCAAACCACCTCATGCCTTCTACCCTACTCCCCAGCTCCTGCCCCCACTTCCTTTTACCTGCAGGGCATCTTTAAAAACTGCTTTTGTGTTACACTCATGGTAGATTAATGCTTTCAGGTTCATCAAATCACTTACCAGCCTTTGGACCTCGAGTGGTTAAAGAAAGGAAACATGGCCTGAGAGTGAGAATATAATTTGAGAGGTTGGCTGTCTGAGACTCTATAGTGCATATTATTTCTTGATAGGACACTGCAGTTAAGTTTCAGGAAAGCAAGTTTTCATTAATTTCCATTCTCCCTTAGTGATAAGAGCTATTTGCCCTTGGGGGATCTTATTTGTTTGGCAGTTTCTTTAAAGACATTTAGAAATCATTTGAGGCTATGTGCTCTCTATTTCCCTGTTAATGGGTCATGAATTTTTACAGAGATGTTTGAATCATGGCTCATTTACCTCCAGATTGTACAAGGGTTAGTGAAGTAAGTGCTTGGAAACCTTATGTGGGGATGTTTTATTTCCATGGCAAAATATATAATCCTTTCCAGTCTTCCAGTGGTGCTATATTCCTCATTTAAAGAATATTCAGGAATTTTTTAATGACAACTGGGATCACTCGCAAACCACAGCACTTTTTTTCCCCTTTTAATAAGTTTCCCCTGTGAATCTTGCACTTGTCAGTCAAGAGAGTTGCATGGCTAATTATCCTGTTGACAGTAAATAAATTGGTTAAAGTGAAAAATTTTATCAAAATGCCCCTAGAGTCTAGTGAAACAGTGCTCACACAATATCTGTAAGGCTAGGTGACCTGGGGCAGAGGCTAAGTATGGGAGAATAGAATGAATTAAGAAAACTTGTTTGGATGGAGTTCAGAACTATAATTCTCACCATTATTAATTGATATATGGATGACTAAGGACCTTGAACCAAGAAGTTTGATGACTTAACTTTTATATTTCCACACAGCCTATATCTTTGTAAGTGATTACAGTTCAAATGAACTGGAAGTTCTATGATCAGCTTAGCTCTGATTTCCAAAAATTGAATGACTATATTTTACCAATTAATTGCTCTTATTTTAGAATAGGCAAGATGGTGCCAGATTGCTTTTGCATGTTATTTACACAAATGATATATTACAACCATGAGCCTGTGTATGTTCCTTCCATATAGCCGCATAAGTGTTGAATTTCACATCATTGGACTTTTTCTGAGTACACTGAACTGTGTGTCACTCTTAGGGGGTATCCTATCGCTCTTCATCAGTAACGGACTCTGCTCTCACTGTGGAGGCTTTGGACAAAAAAGTTGCAGAATTTGATACTGTGGAAGATCTGCTCAAGCACTTTAATCCAGAGTCATGGCAAGACGATCTTGAGAATTTGTATTTGGACACTCCTCATTATCGAGGCAGGTCATACCATGAACGGAAATCAAAAGGTAAGAAACAGAGGCTTGGGGGTTCTTCCTTAGGGGGATAGAAGTGTTAACAATAAGTGAGAATTAGTGATGTGACATATTTAATTCATTTTAAACACATGATTGCAGTCAATCCATTGTCACACATATGTTTCACAGCATTTTCAAATGAAGTTCTGTATTATGCTCAAATTGTATTTGTATATGACTAAAACTGGTTTGATTCAAAGATCTGTAATAGTTTGGAGTCCTTATGAAAAACATTTAGGCTTCTTGCTTCTTGATAAATAAGGCATTACTAGCCCTGATTTTACAGTTGAGGCAACCAGAGTCAGGGGAAGCAAATAACTTGTCAAGATTGCATAGCTAGTTAACATCGGGAAGAAAAGTGAGCATCCTGGTCTCTTCCCTCCTTGGCTGTGCTTCTGCAATAACGTACTGTGCCCTTCTGTCAGAGATGAGGGTTGGCATTATCCAGAACTGTTGTCATTGGCAGGGGAGTAACCTGTTAAAACCCTGGCCAAAACTCAGTTGGAAGATTTTTAACTTTATGCATGTGATATATGTGGGGTCCATTCCAAACGTTTTTATTTATTTTCTATTATTTTTTTAGTCAAGATCTACTATGTACTTAGTACCAAGGTAGTTCACATACATGAAAGGTAAATGTCCCAAGTGAAAGGAAAAGAAGGCATGGGATAGTTTGGAGGAGCATATGTTCAATGGGAAGTTTCAGCAAAATAGAATGAAGAGAAAAGAGAGGGGAACGTTCAGGCAGAGAAAACATCATGAGTTAAAACAATAATACTAGAACTCTAAAAATAAATGTTTAAGTGATATGATCTTAGGAAAAGAATGTTTATTTGAATGTATTACTCAAATTAATATAGAAATGACATGAATGACCTCTGGCTGAATAAAACTCTAATTTCTAGTCTGTTCTATCTTTGCTTTATTTGATAAGATTTGTTATTAAAATTTAAACTAACGAGTCTCACAAGGCTGGCTTGCATCATTAGATGAGGAGATGTTTAGCTAAGATATGGCTTATTTCCCATACTTCGTAATATCAAGGGTACTTTTAAGAACTGAACCTGGGTTGCTTTAATATAACCAATAAGAACATTTGAGCCAATATGACTAGTAAACTCCTGCCAGTGCTTTCTGTTCATAACTTAGGTCATAAATCTTTTATACTTAAAATCCACAGTTAAAGGGGACAAAAGAGTCACAGGGGCCCTGATGTTATGGAGATATGTCATGTGCAGATCACTGTGACCCTCAAAATGAACCTCCTCAGAGCTCAGATTGGATTCAATTCAAAGCAAAAAATGCTTCTCTGTAAGGCATGGTGTATTGGGGCCTCTACTATGTCAACCTGAAGGAAAGTAAAATATTCTCATGTTTTAAAAACCCCAGGAAAAATATTTAAAATGTTATTGGACAGCCAGGCACGGTGGCACACGCCTGTAATCTCAGTGGCTCGGGAGGCTGAGGCAAGAGGATTTGAGAGTTCAAAGCAAGCCTCAACAACTTACCAAGGCCTTAAGCAACTCAGTGAGACCCCATCTCTAAATAAAATGCAAAAAGGCTGAGAGGTGCTGAGGCTGTCGCTCAGTGGAACAGCATTTGTCTAGCACATGTAAGGCACTAGGTTTAAGCCTTAGCGCCACATAAAAATTAAAAATAAAATAAAAGCATTCTGTCCATATACAACTACAAAAAAAATTTTTTTAAAGGGCTGAGGGTGTGGCTCAATGGTTAAGCACCTCTAGGTTCAATCTCCAGTATCCAAAAAAAAAAAAATGGTTATTCAACAATAATGAGATCCAACTCTTTCTTCAAGCATCTTAACCACAGCATTTTCTTGAGGAAACCCTCCTTATCTCTCCTGTCTTTCTGATGCTCCTCTACCCTGCCCAGACAGTTAGGAGCTCTTTGGACACACCACCCTGTATATCCTATTGCTGCATTGTTATTCTACCTTTGCATTTTCTCTAAGGGAATATGTGATCCCAGGACCTCCTATCGATCTTAACTCTGACTGAATAAATACTTCAATCATATAAGGAACACTAAAGAGATACAGATGCCTGCTCACCTCAGGCACAAGAACTCAGACTCTCTGGGAGTTGGGGCAGGAATATTAATTCTATTTATAGATATGTTGAGGCATCCAGTATTAAGAGACTCGGTATTTTAGAAATTAATAGCTTAAATTTATATACACATATATATATACATATTTATATATATATAAAATATATGTGTGTGTATGTATGTGTGTGTATATACATATATATGTATATATGTATACACACACACACACACACATATATATATAGTGTGTGTGTGTGTGTGAGAGAGAGAGAGAGAGAGACAAAGAGAGACAGAGAGACAGAGAGACAGAGACAAGAGACAGCAGGGATCAAACCCAGGACCTTGTTCAGGCCAAACTAGTGCTCCACCACTGAACTCTACCATTAACCCAGTGTATTTCTGAAGTTTATAGGAATCCACCCCATAGGCCAAGGAATGTAGTTTCATTAAGAATGCCTTTGGTTATTGAAATAACCTTGTAAGAACATTCAAGGTGACATTCGACTTGATGTTTGTGATAGAGTAAATATCATCTCTCTCCCCAGTTGGCTTAGGTTTCACTTCTTAATCATTTGTTTAAAATGCCCTGAAGGCAGATTTGTACCATTTCATTTAACCCTGCCAAGTTTCTGCATTTGTATAAATGTGCTGATTTTTTTATCATTCTTCTAATGATGAACCACCTGTGTGTATCACAAAAGTGAGGGAAGCCAGGTTTAATATTTCAGCTGGTCTTTTCTGCTTTTAGAACTTAAAAATACAAACTTATGGCTTGTGTCCTAATATTTGAAGAAGGGAACAGTGAATAAAGTGAAACAGAAAAACAGCTATGGATAATGGGAACCCATCAGATGTCAGCTACAACACGAGCGGCATAGGATCTCCAAACCTTCCCTACTGTCAATATCACGGCTTAATGATGTCGTGCAGAAACACGCTTGTCATTTATTAATCTGGTGAGCATTTTTTATTTTGATTTACCAGACAGATCAAAAATTATCAAATTTTTTTCATAATTCTAAAGAGCAGGATTCTAAGACACTTGAATGTGAATATATAAAACAGAGATTTATAAACCATGAAATAAGATCACATTGGGTAAGAACTTGCACAATGAACCAGAAAGAGTTAATGTTTTGAAATTAAATTTTGTATTTTGCTTCTGGCTTTTCCCTTGATAGAAGAGAGCATTAATGATAGGTTTTAGTTCTTTTTGAGAGTTGAAAATGAGAAGCAAGAGGAGAGTAAGAGTTTGGGGAGGAGAGAGAAAACAATGTTAAGCTAGAAATTTGATGCATATGGTCTACTTTATAAAATTCTCAAGTAACAGATGAGCTCAAACTTGTCTATAAAACCTTCTTGACTGAAGATAATATAACAAGTTAATATATCAGTTTCCTAGGGGGTAATGGAGGGAAGGGTAGCAAATGTAATTGCAATCTCTAGATAACTGAGTTGCAAAACCCAATTTTTGCCAATAATTTCAACCTACTGCTTTAACATCAAAGATGCTCAAAAGTTTTTAAAAAATCCTTTTTGAAGTTCAAGTTTCATTTACTTTTTCTAATGGGTATGCTAATGAGTATAGCAAATTTGCACAAAATTAGGTAAAATTATATGGATGTTCTTTCTAGAAGCTGCATAATTACCACCTAAGCCTTGGCATGAGCCCTGTAGTTCGAACTGAAGCTAAACTATGGTTCACTTAGAAGCTCTACCTATGAACTTGGGGGTGGTGTATATTTCATCAAGCTCATTGCAAAAATTTCAATGTTTCTAAATTAAGAAGTAATCAGCCCTGAGCTTTACTAGAGTGGACAGTAACTGGGAGGTGATTTATGTAGATAACAATGTGAAACCTATTCCTTTGCTTATTTCAGAACGTAGCTTTCTAGAATGGAAAGTGTGTTTGCCATTGAAAATCCAACACACAATGGCAAGGGGGGAGCAAGTTTAGAAGTAGTGATTAAAATATGAACAAAATCGTTATAAGTGACATGCATTATTTCTCAAATAATTTTCATTTTTAGGTATAAGGCTAAAATTGATGTACGCCACTCTTTAAAAAAAGTCAATATTTTAATATTAAGTGTAGTAGACTTCTAGATATTCAATTAATAACAATGAATGAGGTTTGGGATGTATGAATTTTGCACTCTAAATGGTTAGATGTTTCCAGTTACTAACCCATTTCTGAGGATCTAATACCAATTCTGCTGTTTTTCATATGACAGTTTGGTCTAAGATCTAAAACATTTGACTCATTTTGCAAATTATTTATAAATAAATAACAATAACTGGCATAAGAAGCTGAGGAGTAAGTGACATAAATATGTTTCATATCAAGATATTATTTAAATTGCTTCTGAATTCTTTTAGGTCAGAATACTTTAAAAAAAAGAAGAAGAAAAAGAAGAAAGAAAATTATGTACTGTTGTTTCTTTTTCTTGCCATTGCGTGATTACCACATGAATACAAGTTTTGCTTTTTCAAAATGATTTAGAATATAGAAAATCATTTCAAAATATATTAAGGCATATATACGTTTTAGAAATTGGGTGCTGGGGCTGGGGTTGTGGATCAGTGGTAGAGTCCTCACCTAGCGCAGGTAGCCTTTCTGAGTTCGATCCTCAGCACCACATAGAAATAAATAAATAAAAATAAAGGCATTGTGTCCACCTACAACTAAAAAGATATTGGGGGAAAAAAGAAAGAAATTGAGTGCTTATAACTTTCTCTTCTTATTTGATACATGCGTGAGAACTTTCAAAAAGCCCTTGACTGATACCAGTTATGAATTGGCTAAATCAGTCTTGAGATGTCAGCCCTCTGTAGCTGCCTCTCTTTAAATTAAACAGGCAGAGATACTGGGGACACCAAATCACAGTGGATCTATATTTCTAATTTTTATTATTGAAATAGGGTTAGCTTCATGGGGTTTCCTGAACCCATGTGTTATGCATCAAGTTTTAGGAATATTAGAGTTGTTTACATAAATTTGACATAAATAGAGCAAAAGAAAGAAGAATGCTGTGGTGCAAAGATCATGGACTTGAAAGTCAAGCAAACTTGTAATAAAATTCTAACGCAAATCCTAAAATAGTAGCTTTGTAGAAGTCACAGACCTCCTTTGTTTTCTGCATTTTAAAAAATGGCCATAATCATAAACACTTTACAAAATTGTGTTAGGAATAGATAATAACAAGAATATCTCACACTTGATGGGACCTTGATAAATGACAGCTACTATTATTATTATTTGCTTGCAATGCTCTGCAGAGAACCAAGATATTTCTCTTAACTCCTCTGCTCTCTTCTGTTTAAGGCTTTAAGATAATCATCAGTAATCTGGAGAACCTCATACATTGTATCCAAATTTTGTCATTTTTAAGTATCTGCATAATCAGTACACTCATTAAAAGTTTACAAAATTATTGCCAAGTACTAAACTTTTCTGGGATATTATTTACACAGAAACTTTCTGGCATCAGTTTTTCCCCTTATACTTTAGCCAGTATTTATGACCCATATGATTTTTAAGTATCTAGATTCCCCGCTCTCTCAGTGTCCAAGTAAACATTAATAAAACCATCTTGTTTTTATGATGTTGCATGTGTCTAGGAAGGCACACTCTCACAGTATTTGAAGAAAATCTCACCAACGGTACAAGGACATTTCCCTTCTATTCTGAGTGTCTCCTCTCTTTTCTCCTTGATGAGATTGTCCATCTTTGGGACTATCCTAACCCAACATTTCATCAGAGTTCTCCTTCCCATCTAGGCATATCTATGTTCACATGTAGATTGATGGGAAATATCACTTGGCAGAGGGAAGACGTAGGTCACTTTTAGTGTGTGGGAGAACAGCAGTTCTTATTAAAAGTGAATGTGTGTGCCTTGTGTCTTCTGTAACCAGGTTTTCTGTGAAGCATGGGGATACCAGTATAAAATCCTTTTGCTCTGTGACCCACTGGAGTGAAGGACACTGCCCTGGTCCTACAGTGCACACACATGCAAGTACTGCTGGGTTGAGAAATCTGGCTCAAGTATCTTTACATGCAAAGAACAGTGTTAAGTCCCATGAAATTTACGTGAACACACATATCATCATCTTGTGATGTAAATCAAGGTGGCCATGACCTTCCTTCCCTTGATCATCACCAACTGCAAAATGATGATTATTAATCTGACTTCATCTGTTTTACTCACTGTAACAATAACATTGGGCATACCTCCTGAGAACTAGGATTTGGACCTGTGTTTAAATTTCTTGACAGGAAAGTATTATTATTCTCATTTTATGTAGTAAAAGAAATAAATTCAGAAAGGTTCTGTGGCATCTTGAGAGTAGAGAGCCATGGCATGAACCTGGCCCAATTAGCTGCAAAGCCCAGGCTGTGGGGAACTCCATGGTGTCTAAAAATTAGATATTCACAGTCTTTAAGAAGGGAAAAGGGGATCTACAGACTTCCTTGACTCCTTATTATCTCCTAACTTTTTTTCTCATTTTTCATTTCATAGATGTGTTGCATACATCTCCCCAGTTCATGAGTTCCTAGGGTTCCCCAAATCTCAACAAGATGGTATCAACTGGGCTGGGGTTTCAGCTCAGCAGTAGAGGGCTCACCTAGCATTTTGAGGCACTGTGTTTGATCCTCAGCACCACATATAAATCAATAAAATAAAGGTACATATATTTTAAAAAAGATGGTTTCAACTTCATGCTTAATGTCTTCAGATATTCATTTAGTCATCCACACATTTTCTAGTACATATTTATTGAATGTTTACTATACGACCATTGACTTTAGGCTGTAAAGTGGGAATAGTAATATTGAAGATATTTGTGAAATATTTATGAAATTTATTGTATTTTATGATTTTAAGTTTAAAATATCCTGATTTTTCTTCATTAGAAAGTATAAACTGTTCTTTCCACATTTATTTGCTCTACCAAATTGAGGTCAAAATGTGAAAACAATTTCACAATTATGTCTGATTTATAGACGAGGGAATCTGAAAATCACAGTGAGATTGTAAAATCCATAAAGATGAACAGACTCCTCCTGGGGAATTTATGAACCTTGAAAAAGGTGGAGAGCCCCTGGTTGTGTGTCGTAAAAGTACAGTTATTCATATATTCCTCTCACCTCCCACCCCCACACCAAGCTTCATAAATCTAGTGTTGTGACATCAAAGTGAAGTGTTTTGCACTTTGCATAACATATTGTGGTGTTAGTTCCCATTTGGTGAAGGATGTGTTCCTTAGAACCTTGAGCTAGATATCTGAGAGCCAGCCTTTTTGGCACCAGGCTCTACCCCTCTGTGCACTGCTTGTAGATCCCATTGGTCTTAGTGCCCTCATCTTTGTGCATCACAGTTGCTCCTTAGTAGAGCTGGTTCTAGAAACTTAATTTTTCAACCTTAGCCTAACACCTTTGCACTCCACTCCACTCCAAATTTTTAGAGAAAAGAGCCATTCAACATACAAGATGATACTGTACACAGTCCCTAAAAGATAGTTAGAATAGTTTCTTCCTTTCTTGATGACTATAAAAATTAAATTTTAAAAAAAAAAAGGTTTGTTGGATTCATTTGTAAAGATATCTATTGTTTACAAAGAAATCTGGCACAACAATGATGTCATTTTTCCTTTGGCAGTAACCTGCTCCTAAATGTTGAAACCACATGATTTTAGAAAAAATGAGCTTAAATGAGTTGCATTTGGACCTTCTGGTGGGGGCCAACCACTAGGAGAGGAGGGGTAAAAGATGGTGAAGTCCGCTTGGGAACCTTACAGTTCCAAGAGAAGATGTGCACAAATTTTTTTCTTAATTTTCCAAAGGTTTAAGTTCCTCAACTTTAAGAGTGATGATGGTATACAGTTCATAGCATTTCTGTGGATTTCACACATTCATATGTGAAGAGCTTTTCAGGGATCCTGCACTAGCTATCTAATGGCCAGCATCAAAAAGACCAGGCTGACTCTCCCTTCTTCCACTCCTAAACCCTCATCTATTAGAAACTGATCAAGGACGTGCTTTCACATCTCCATTCAATGCTCCCAGCTCCGAATTCTTACTGCAACCCAAAGAATCCCTGTGACTGGGAAGCACCTTGAGGCCATGGATGCAGAAGGAAAGGTGCTCCTCGGTGCACTGTGCAGTGTCCATCCTAGAAGAGCATATCTAGAGGAAGCCTTTGAAGACAGTGGAACCTTCTTAGTCTTTCTGGAAGATTGTTGATACACAGCTCCCCCCCAAAAAAAAATAATCCAAAACAAACAAACAAAACTTATTTTGAGGATCCATGAAAAAGCAAGACTCAAATTCAAGAGAAGAGCAACAGAGGTATTAAGACATTCTTTACACCTGGGTGAAATAAGGAAGATATGTGAAATTAATGGGATTTTCAATTAAATTTGGTATATCCTTGCTACTCTGTAACGGTCAACCATGTTCAACCACACAGATTGAAGCAGAAATGGAAAGGGCAATCCTTCTTCCTGGATTTGTACCACTTGCCCTGCCTCCCTCCAAGAAGGTGCACACCAGAAGCCTCCTTCTGACAGGAGAGCCAGAAGCCTTAATTGCTGCTCAGCCTCCTCTGGCTCCCTGCTGTGCCGTGCTGCCTAATCAGTCTTCTTTGACTGGAAACTCAATATCTCCTACAGAAAGCCTGCAATCATGCTTTGAAGTTATTTGCATCCAGTCAGAAGCACCTTTTAGTTCTAGTTCTAAATTGAGTTCCTAGGTGGTTTCAATCCCCTAAGAAGTAGGGCAGCTGAATTCTATAGCAGTCACAGGAGGCCACAGTCCTTAGTCACATCAGTGAATTGATGCATAAAACTGACAGCACTGTAAATCTCTTCATGCAGGTAAGAAACAGTAACCAGTGCTGGGCTTTACATTCTACAATGTGATTTTTTTAGGGGAATAAGGCACATGTGCCTTACCCTTATTGGCAAGGGTACCTTGGGGTTTAGCTAAATTCCTAGAGGAGAGGCATGCTAGAATTTGGCTTGGATCTCCTGGAGCCAAGGATGTAGCCACTCACTGCCCCAACTCCAGTTCAACATCTTACAGCAAAGCCAGATGTTTGCATAGTGATGCAGTCTTCTTCCTTCAAGCAGTGGGTTACCTATGACCCCATCCCTGCTGTGCTTGGTGTGAAAGAGCATATGCAGAAAAAGGAAGAAAGGATTTAATTTCAATTTTATCATTTATTATTCACCTTGGTTAAATAGCACCCACCTCGAAAGGGTAGGGACCACATTAAAAGTAGATTAATGGGTAAGGCGCCCAGCAGGGAACTGAACTAAAGTAGAAACTCAGTTCTGATTCTTCCCTCTTGTCCTTCTCTGCCTTCACATGCATCAAGATCCCTTCTTGCTAATTGCACCTCTTTACTCCTCCCTGTTAGACAAATACATTTTCATTATCACAGCCAACAGATTTGGCCCTCTGCACCAGCCCTGTCCACAAGCCCAGTATTGCACAGGCCAGCAACAGTATTTATCTCAAGGTGACACTTGTAATGGATGATTGCTGCACTTCTTAATCCATTTATGTAATCCTTCCTGCTTTGCTTGCAGTTATTTCCAGGGCTTTAGCAGCAATAAAATGGTTCCTTTCCCAAGACAGAGTTCATTCAATTTAAATCTGGATTGATTATAGCTAAACTTATGACATGTCTTTACAAAGAAAGAAAAAAAAAACAGCAATAAATTATGCACAGTGATTATTTAGCATTTATTCAGTCCCCACAGTGTCCTGGACTCAGCATATAGCAGTTGGAGAAAAATCCATGCCCTTGAGAATCGAAGCACAGTTGCACATCTGAAAAGCACACGGGGCAGGACATCAATCCAGCTGCCATTCAAGGGGTCATCTAGCCATATGGTTGGTCTCCTTCTTATTCTCAGTGAAATTTGCTGACTATATGGAGTTCATGGACTCAGCCTACCCTGTACCTTCATGTCCTTCAATCCCTCGGATGCATAATACTGTCCACATCCTAGGTTTCTGACCTCTGGCCCCAAAGTCACCTCCTTGCTACTCCTCAAGCAGTTTTGGTTAAGACTAAGGTACTTTCCGGGGCTAGATCCAGGGTCAGCATGATGAAGCCTGCCTAGCATATGTGGTCTTCTTCCTGTGGCAGGGAAGTGGTGGTGGAACCTGTGCAGACAAAAGGGCTTCCTTCCAACCACATCCTTGTGAGAAGACACCTGTGTATGTGCGCGCCAGACAGAGGATTTGAATGGCAAACAAAGGATGGTGGGATGTATTTGAGAACACCACTTAAAATACACTTTATGGGACACAACAACAAATTTAATTCAAGCAAAGATTTATAACTTAGATTTGAAAGTTTCGAATGACACTGTTAATTCATTGTAGTCCCATCAACCTCAGTCCTTCATAATCATTTGCATGAAGTCATCACCAAATGAGAGAAAGAGGGAGAAATGATTTGATTTTTTAAAAAAATGTCAGCCATATTTTAAAAGGAAAAAATGAGGGTAGAGGCAATCAAATAAATCAAGATGAATGAAAAAAGCCTGGTATTAAATGAGTACCAGGCACACTCTGTATTCACCCCTTCAAATGTTTACATATTATAGATGAGGAAACAGAGGTCTGAGTCAATAAATAACTTTCCCACTAAAAGGAGGCACAACTGTGATAAAGCTGTCTGTCATTTCCTTGCAGAGCTCAGGCACTCCCACTGTGGAGGACTGCCATCGAGGACACAGGGCACAGACATGCATCATGCCCACAACAGAAGACCATTTCTTTTAACATTTTGGTTAATTTTGGAGTTAAAATAAAACTAAAACCTTATCTTTTCTCATGCTTCCTTGTAGAAACTTCATTGCCAGATACGTATGTTGGAGTAATTGTCCCTAATATGTCATTGATACAATTAAAATTGTATTTGAGTAATGACTTTGAGTCAGGATTTATTTAGAAGCAAGAAGCAATTTATTTGTGTTTCTTGAAGATAAAGGCAATTATTTTAAATTGCCAACTATTACATTTTCTTTCCTCAGAACTTTTTTTTTTTTTGCATACAAAAAGCTACCAGAAAATTTGAGCCCAGATACAGACTTTTGCAGGTTTCATATTGTTTTGTTTTTGTAGTTATTTTTGAAGGGCAGATAGGATCAAAAGACAAATAGTTCTTCTAACTGAGGAGCCCTGCAATTGAGAAGCCAAGGACAGATTTAATCCCTCAGTTTGGGTTGTCTTTTACACAATCTTCCCACTCTATTCCCAAAACACATGCTGATCATTTGTGCTTATGAGTGTGTGTTTGCTCACACAGTGTGTGCGTTTGCCCACAGTTGACCTGGACAGGCTCAACGATGATGTCAAGCGTTACAGTTGCACTCCCAGGAATTACTCCGTCAATTTAAGACAGGAGCTGCAATTGACCAACGCAGTCTTCTTTCCACGTTGCCTCCTCGTGCAGCGCTGTGGAGGAAATTGTGGCTGTGGAACTGCCAACTCGAAGTCCTGCAGGTGCAATTCAGGGAAAACTGTGAAAAAGTATCACGAGGTATGTCATTCACCAGTTTCTTGTTCTGATGCTTCATTGAGTTCTTTTCTAACTACATCAGCTCTATAAACTTGAGGCAAATGGAAGACAGTGCTGCTGAATGTGGTTGTTCAGGTAATTCACCCAGCCACCAGGATGATTGGGAGCTGAAATTCTACCCCAGCTAGGCTTGCAAGCCAGTGTCCTAGAGAAAGGCTAATCTATTCTGAAAAAGGGACTTTGTTTTCTAATTTTCAAAATGTACCATGTGGTCAATAATAGCCTTGTTATATAATCAAATGTATGGTACAATAATTTCACAGCTTAGCTGGACTCCTTTTGGGAAAGATGATGCAATTCAGATACAGGACAACTGAAAATTTAGGTTGCAGTAAGAAAATGGTAAGGACCAAACTTTAATTTAATTATTAACAAAAAGGAAGCGTAACAACAATGGCAAAATATAAATTATCAGAGACCTTTTCATTCTTTAAATATGAAAGTACTTTTTTCTAAAATGCTTATTTTTCTGAATGCTAAATACTGGTTAGCCCTGCCTGGGAATTAGTTCTTGGATCATACAAAAATACACAAGGAGAAGGAAAGCAATTGAAGGAGAGCAGTAACCTTTAATAATACTGGTAACAAATCTCTATGAGCACTTACAAGGTACGCTTCAGAGCTTGTCTACCTGTTGTAAAGGGGTGCTATTTTGTTCTCCTTATGAGTGGGTAAACCAAGGCCTATGAGGATCAGTAAGTTGACCAGCATAAAATAGTCAGCAAATCATAAAGCCAGGATATGAACCCCCATCAACTGGTTCCAGAGTCTGTGTTCTTTTTTTTTTTTAATTCTTAGTTTTAAAGTATATTCCATTTTGATTAAATTATACAAGCACGGAATATGATTCTAATTAGGACCCATTCTGTGGGTGAGCACAATGGTGGGATTCACTTAGGTATTTTTATATGTATACATAGGAAAATTATGTTAGATTTATTCTATTGTCTTTCCTGTTCCTATCTCCTGTTTCTTCCTTTCCTAACCCTTTGTCTAATCTACTGAACTTCTCTTCTTCCTCTCCTTTCCCTCATTTATTGTGGGAATAATATCAGTTAAAACATTCAACCTTTGTTTTTGGGGGATTGGCTTATTTCACTTAGCGTGTTAGTCTCCAGATCCATTCATTTACTGGCAAATGTTATAAACTCATTCTTTATGACTGAGTAATATTTCATTGTGTATATATACCATTATTTCTTTATTCATTGATCTGTTGATGGGCATCTAGGTTCATTCCTTAGCTTAGCTACTGTGAATTGTGCTGCTATAAACATTGATGTGGCTGTGTCACTATAATACACTGATTTTAAGTCCTTTGGGTATAAACTAAGATAACTGAGGATTTTGGGGTATAAACTGGGATAACTGAGTCACATGGTGGTTCCATTCCTAGTTTCTTGAGGGATCTCCACACTGCTTTCCAGAGTGGTTGCACCAATTTGCAGTCCCAAATTGATATATGAATGAGTGTTCCATTTCCCCCACGCCCTCGCCAACATTTTTTGTTACTTGTATTCTTGATAATTGCCATTCTGATTGGTGTGTCTGTGTTCTTATTGCTAGTAATGTGCTTTCTCATATGGCACCATATTAAACATAAAAGAATAGAATTAAGGGTGTTAGAGCTGCCCCTGACACTGAGAGTAGCTCTAATTGCTTCTTGATTGTCAGCTGCTCAAGTTTAGAGACTTGATTTTCACATGTGTGTAATAAGCTGAGAAATCATACCAGATTACCCAAATAAAATAGTAACCATGAAATGCATTTTGCAATGTATAAAACATCATGAAGAAATGTTTAAAAATGTAAGTTGAAATATGAAGTAAACATCATTTTTAGGAGATATCATTTGCATTGCTTTTCAGCAATATTCAACAAAACAAAGGAATAGATAGAGGGTTTTCTCTAAATAAGATCTCCAGTTTTGAAAAACTGACTTTTATGGGTGAACTTTTTTTTTCCTTGTGGTGCTCGAGAACCCAAGGCATTGATACATGCTACTTCTCTTCTGTACTAGATCTTATACACTGTACTACCAAGCTGTACTCTAAGCCCCAGTTTCTTTGATTTTTATCCTGAAAATAATACAATACTAATAATTAAGAGGTAACTTCTGGGTTGGATGAAAATGACATGTCATAACTGATGTTTATAGCCTAGGAAATGTGGAAGGTCCTGTCACAGTATCCAGGCCCACCATAGGCAGTGGAAACACTATTTCAGACCCACATAGAACATATTTTCTTAGCCAGAAGAATTGCTTACTCCACCCCACTGATTTCAAAGGAAAACAAACATGTTCTCATACCTAGAGAATGCCATGGTCTGTATTCATTGTGTTTTATTTTTGTCTGAACTGATGAACTCTAGATTGGCTGTTGCCCTTCACATTTAAAAACCTGAGTTTTGTAATGTTTAGTCATACCCCGAGGATAAATGCAGAATGCAACAATCAGGTTAGAGTTAAAATAATCTAGGAAGTGACAAGATCTCTACCTAGTAATAACTGTGAGGAAAGCATTCAAGTTTAGGGCTTTGATGTATTTGTGGAGTGCTTTATTTTTATCTTGACTCTCTGCTCAGATAAAAGTTTCAGCTTAGTTTTTTAAATTTCTCATTGTAGAAATGGCAGAGTTAATCATACACCAGAAGGACTCTCACCGGGCCCCCACTCCCCCATCCCCCTGAAAGTTACCTCTGAAGAAATCTGAAGAGCCCTGTTACCCTCCTCCTCTTAGCTCCTTTCTCTACTGCACACAATAACGGTCACCTGTAAGTTTCTGTTCACAGTTAATATCTAGAGGGGGAAACCTCTGATCTCTTTGTCATGAGTGAGTCTACAATGTTGGCATCCTTTTGAAAGTACACTCTAAAGCATCTCTTTAAAATGTGTCCTAATATCTTTACTTCCAGGACTGCAGAGCTCTGTATAAATTCACTCTGCCAAGTGCTAGACAAAAAGACAAAACAGCATCAATCACTCAGTCAGCAGCTGCATACCTGGAACAAACACTGTCATATTTCCCCTCGACTCCTAAAATATCCTTGGAATGTGTCACAGTTATCACCGTCAAGTGCCCTGCAGAAAGCTTACTCCATTTCCAGAAACGGGGGTTTGCTTGAGCTTCGTCTCATTAAGGGAAAATTCTAGTCCATTTCTCTATTAGTTCTCTTTCTTTATTCTTGCCTCTGAGAAATGAAAACGCAGTTTCCCCAGCTCATGGTTGCAACTGATGAGATGTGAAATGAGTTTCTATGAGAGATGACACCCTTAAGGGAATAATGAGAACTTGTCACAGAGCAAGCCTGTGTGATTCTCCACAAATACTTCAATGCTCAACATTAGGGAATTAAAATATGCAAAATTAGAACGCTCCTCATGAAGCTGCTATCATGGCCCAGGTCACACTTCTTTTCTTGTGGGGGTTTGAACAGTGTGCACTACCGTACAATATTATCTCCTCTCAAAAGTTTGTGGGCTCCCTGTGGAGTACTTTTCCTCCATCCTAACAGTTGTTCTATGCCTCCTGGAATGTCTAGGAGTAAGGATGGGAAACCATCTTTCCTTCTATTCATTCTGGGCTCATGGCTGAGAACACTATAACGAAAAGCAGATTGACAAGAGAAAAGTATGTAAATTTATTTAATATAAGTGTTCAAGGATGCAGGAAACTTCATAAGGAAATGAAGACCTCAATGGCTTTCCTATAATGGGTATGCTGAAGGGTGGATGGTCGTGGAGAAATGATAGGTAATAAATGCAATCTAGTGGGAATAAACGGGGGGCTTTGCTCAGAGTCCTCGTTTTCCTTTGTCTTCAAAGACAACAGCACTCCTTTTCTCTAGCAATAGGGAGAGCTCCTCTCACATGAGGGCCTTCTGTCCTGCTTCAGGGCAAAGTCAGAGCCTCCTTCCTCAGAGGAGAAGGACAAGGGGAAGATGAGAGTGGCCTTTAAAACAGCTTGTGCTGATTTGAAAGGTACTTTGGGTAGTGATTTTTATGAAAGGGAGGGTTCAATAAAACATATTGTGTAGACATATGAGGATCCTATCATTTCAGTTCTCTTCTTCCCTGGAATAGGAACAGGATATCCCCTAGAAATACAGTGGCCTTTTAAATTAATACCTACGGTTTTTCATTATTCGGTACCCAGGCTACAATGACTCTTCAGTCAGGTTAGAAAGCAGGGAGGGAGAAAGATAGGAATCCTTCCTCTCTTGCTTTTGTCACGATGCCAACTGCCTGCACAGTCTAATGGAACTGTCTACACTGATGCGTGTTCTGTCCCACATGGTCATCACTGTAACAGGTGGACGCTGAGCTCCTGAAATGTGTATAACACAATGAGAAACTGATTTTTTAAAGTGTATTAAATTTGATTGAAATGTAAATAGCTACATATGGTCAGTAGCTACTGTGTTAGACAGCACAAGTCTAAAAGTTCTTTTTTCTTATTCATTTACAGCCTCTAGAATCACTCTTTCTCTAGGAAAAAAAAATAAAAATAAATAGAGGATTCCTTTTATTTTAATGTAGAATTTTGCACTAAAATTTGCATTCTATTATAGTTAGAGACCTAGGAGAAACAGAACATTAATACAGTGTAGACAATGGAAGGACTGGTATCAAGTCCTAAGACCTGGTCCTTGATAGGAAAGACAAATGACAAGTCGCTCATCTATGTTATGCTGAGAAATTAATTTTGAGCTACAGACTTGAGATAAAAAAAAATAGTACTTGTACATTATCTGTTGAAACATCTGTTATTGAAACACACTTATCTAACATTGCAAAATGGGACCAAAGAGACAAAAATTTTGTTCCAGAAATTTCTACTCTCTGGCTAAAGTTTGTGGGTCATGATTACAACCAAACATAAGTCAAGAAAAGCTTTTCAACTATTTTTGTGGAAATGGCATTTTGAGAGCTTGTAGGGAGTCTTCCTGCTCCTTTCCCTTTCTGTGCCTTTGAATGAGACCACAACTCATGCCTTTCCTGTGTTTTCCTACTGAGAAAGAGGGCAACAGAGTGGGAAAAGAGCAGGACTAGATGATTCTGGCTCAGGCTGTGCCTGAATGAGGAGGCCACACAGGTTCAGCCACCAAAGCCCCGCAGACTGCTGCTTTTCTCGCTTAATCCCCACAGAAACCTACAATTTCAGGTTTCCAGGAAGCACTTAAGTTACATGAAATCCATTAGCTGTTACAATTGTACTCTCCCGTCAAGATCTTATCCTATGAAATTGTATAAGAAATATAAACAGGTCCGTGGTGGAAGTGCTGGATAAATACAAAAGAATAAAGGTATGATGTGGAACAGTTAATGTTTATAGGCTGCTTATAAAAAGTTAATTCACCCATCTTTTCAATGGTGATGACAACACCTGTTTTCCTCGCCACATGGGGATGGAGGTGAATGAGAACAGACACTGTAAAGCTCAAGACAAGCATGCGTGGAAGTGTTTGGTCTGACTTTCTCAGTTCTGATTGCCTTTCAGCCCTGATGATTTCCTTGCCAAGAGAAAGGCTCTCCATTGGAGTACTCTGGAGTGTGCACAGCCTTTCCCGTCTGACCCAGCTTCCATCAGGCCTTCTTTCCAGAGCCTGGCAAGCCTGACCTGGGCAAGCTACTTCCCAGTAGACAAGGCCCATCTGTACCATGAATGAGACTCTGTGCTAATGTCATGCTCTGGAATTAGTTGCTCAGCCAGGCTCCCATCATGTCCTCTGCAGTGGATAGGCTAAACACGTAGGCATTAATTCTCTAAAGTGCTATCAAAATCATTTAATTATTTTTTTTCTATAAAGGTAGGCACTATAGCCAAAATATTTCCCATAATAACCCCACAGTGCTCATATAAAACTTCTGGTTAGAAGTGAATATTCACAGATATTAAGACTGCATTTTCAAAATTCATGAGCATTTTATAAACACTCACTACATAACCCAGCCTTTCGTCACCTTCAAACTTCTCAGTGTAATGTTGTTGAACTGTTTGTCATTCATATCTTTCTTATTGAGTACTGTGTCTTATGACTTGAAATCAGTCCTTCTGTGATAATGCTCAGCCTCAGCTACAACTGTTGCTTGCACATTGAGTGATTGCTCAGGTAGAAAATGTTATCCCTTTTCCAAATGTTTTGGCTTGTAGTCACTTAGGTTTTGGAATAATTCACTATTAACCCTTAAAAATTTTGATTCTATGCACATGAAAGAAGTCAAATTAGAAGCAAAAATGAATTTTTTTATTTTAAGAAACTGTGTGATTGTGTGTGTGTATGCATGTGTGTGTGTATGTGTGTGTGTATGTGTGTGTGTGTGTGTGTGTTGAATACTACCTGCTCTAGAAGTTCAGTAGAATCTTAAATAAACTCTTAATGATTCAGGTTTATACAATGCATTTGTGCTGAAATATGTACTTGTGTTCCTATGTCAGCCATTAATTTGGGAACTGTTACAAGGCCTTAACAACCTTTTTTTTATATTCCCAATAAACAAGAACCCAACTCAGCAGATAGCTTTTCTGCCCGGTATTGTTTTATTAGTATAATGGCTTTATGGCAATGATTCATTCAGTGGTTTATTGGCAACAAGGCTAGTAACTGTAGTTAAATATCTTTCATGATGTGGTAATTTGCAAAACCGAGCATCTTTGATTTCGTGTAGTGATATAAAAGCCACTGAGTGGCTCAGTCACTCTCCATTTAGTAGACGTCAGCTTTGTCTGGCTTCAAGTAGTTTTCCAGGGGGTAGAGGGGAGTCAAGATTTCCATTTTCACCCATAGGTGCTAAGAAAAGCCTGGTTACCCCTCAGTGGATATTTATTTCCATGTGTGTGCTTGCAGCTGTGACTCATAGCTTGGAAAATAGGGAGGCACTTGGTGATGGTACTTATTAGCAAGTTTCCTTCAGCTACTATAATTAATTCAATGCTTCCTTCCCATTAAAGGTGACCGGATAACCTGTAGCCCACCAGTTTGCTTTCTCGATAAAAGCTTTTCATTTTTCTTTTAACTTTCCATGCTCCCTCAAATCAGCTTTGCTTTTTTTCCTCCTTTCAATGCTGTGTACCTGAACCTAAGACTATTACATGGTCTGAAAGCTTTGAACATCAGGGCTGTGATCAGTCAGTAAAGCAGTCCAATTTCCACTTTGTTCAAATAGTACTTTCCTGTCTTGTCTGGGAAAAGTGTCTGCCAATTCATTTTTCTCTTCTTATCAGCAAAACACATATATACCGTGCTTGTGTTGTTTAATATACAACACAGAGAAAATCCCTGAACAATCAGAAGACAAGTTAGAAAACCTGCTCAGGTTTTTGCTCTCATCCCAAAGCTCTCACTTTTGTTTGTCGTCAAATGAGAAAGCAAATTGACAGAGCACTGATTTTACAGATGTTAGTCATTGCAAAGTGTCAGGCCTCAATGATGGTCTTCTCTTAAACAAAGAATATTTATCACATGCTCAGTTTCTTAGGAACCATTTCCCTTCCCTGCATCTCCCAGCTCCCAAGCCTGATTTACATGCAGATAGTCTTGGACAATAGTGACTCATTTATATTGAAGAAATACTTGACAAAGCCATAGAGGTGCAACCTCCCAAGCCCCTCCAAAACACTCCTACCAAATATGGTGCTGTAGGGTTTTTATATCTATCATGAGCAGGACTGTTTGATACCCCAAAAGATAACACATTCTTTACTCATTGCTTTATTATTTCTAACTTATTTTTTCTTATCATTCTACTTATTTTTTTTTTCATTGAGAAGTGATATCATTTTCCCCCGTGGAAGGAAAAAGCAAATGTCATTGTAACTCTGCACTTAGTACTTTAAATTTTATATCAAAGTCACAAAAGGATTAAAACTGGTCCAAAATGTGGACCACTTTGTTTTGTGCCCTGTCCTGTCCCCTTGTTTTGCCTCCTGTTTGTTTGCAGTTGGAACAGATGGGACACATAGAAAAGGGCAAAACAGAGAGAATATGAAGCTTTCTCTAGTCTTCTGCATTGGTCGCATCACCTTCCGGTTCACCCAGATGCATTTCTTGAAGCAGCTACTATGTGCCCAACATGCTGTTGAGATGTGCAGACTAAATACAGGACTAAGGACATGGCTTAGGCCACGGCAAGCCAGACCAGTTCTACCACCTATTAGCTCCATGTAACTCAATCTCTCTCCTAGTCTATAAACTAAATTAGAAAAGTTTCTATCTCCTAGTTTTGTAGAAAGAGCCAAATAATTTAATATTCTCAGAGCCTCCTGCAATGGTGCCTGCCATCTAGTCTGTGCTCAATATTAGTGATTATTTTTACTATTCTAGCCCCTAAAGCTATTATAATCAAATCAAGAGAGATAACATATAATAAATCATGTGGAATTGTATGATACATATTTCAACTGCAGTAGAATAATAGGAGAAAATGATTAAAAATATAATTAGTTGGAAAACTGGCACTTGAACTAGCTTTACCAATAACAACCACTGTTGAGTGTCTGTGCTTCCTTCATGAACTCTCTCACATGGTCTTTTTTTCTTCCAGTTTATACTCACTATTCTTTTCAATCAAAATCTAGCTTAAATGAAAAATAAAATGCAGTGATTTATTCTCTGACTTCCCAGAACTCCTGAGGAACAACACAGCTAAATGCTCAATGGAAAGAGTATGCAACCTAGAATACAGAGGGCTGAGGACTCTGGGTCTGTTATTTCTAGTAGATGGCTTTAGTTTTGTTTAAGACCTTAAATATTTAATATGAGATAAGAAAATGGCTGGGAATATAATTTATAAAAGAATTGTGGGGATTCTATGAGAAGTTATAAAGACATTAAACTGTGATTTTCCTTCATCTCTGACAGAAGTATACTAAACACAGCAAGGCAGGTTCCCACTGTGCTTCACGTGTATGGCCAGACACAGCTTTGAAACACAAGAGGGAGTTATAAACACATTACAGAAACATTGGGTCAGAGCGCATGAGGAGCCTGAGGACCTGATCCCTGGTCCAGGGGCCTGGAAGACCCTGCACGTGGTGCTTCTCAATTAGAACCTCAACTGTCTAATATATAAACTGGGCATAATGATACCTTCGTCACTAGGTAACACTTAAGATTTCCCAGATGGCAAAAATATAATGTCTATGCAAGTTCTTTGAAAATTGTAAAATGCTGCTCAATTGTTTGGTGGTGCCATGATCAAGTTTAGAGTCTAACAGGAAAATAGAACAAAATAGATGTAAAAGACATGTAAATCAATGGATGTGTAACTGATGTGATTCTGCAATCTGTGTATGGGGTGAAGGTGGGAGTTCATAACCCACTTGAATCAAAGTGTGGAATATGATATGTCAAGAAATTTGTAATGTTTTGAACAACCCACAATAAAAAATTAAAAAAAAAAAGAAAGAAATTAAATACAATGAATATTTTTCCAAAGAATGGAATATATGTACCCCTGACTTTTGTTAATTTTGTACATGTGTTTTGGTTTACATTTTTATCCAATTCCCTTTAATTTTGAATAAAAAATTTCAAACAATAAAAAAAAAAAAAAGACCAATAGGAACCTAAGAACATAGAGAAAATAAGCAGCTGAACGGCCTGAAAAAGCAGGTAACATTCCAAAATGTCTGTTCATCTGGTCATGTTTGACTAATTGAAGGTCACAACAGAGAAGAAGAGTTAGTTTCTAAACTACCAATTTAAGAAGTTATGTTTAAACTTACTAATTTAAAAATCGAGGATATACTTATTAATTGAAGAAATGCTGTTTTGATACACATGTATTATCACACAAAAATTATAGTGGAACCTGATATGTTTCATATTGTAAAAAGTATTGTGTTTTCACAAATATGTTAGACCGTGAACATGGTGTAATTTAAGACCGCTAATGACCTCTCAGGCCAGACTGTTTACTTCAATCCAGCATTGAGTCACACTGGCTATTATGTTCACAACTTTGTTAATTGCCCTTCTATGTTGATACTATACTCAGTATTGTATTTATTGATTACCTGTGCTTTGGTCAGAAGAACAATATATTTGGGCCAGCACTTAGCATGAATCAGGCCCTTAGAAAGCTGTCATTAAACCCCTACTAAGACACCTGAGGTCATCTTGGTACCACAAGTAGATAATACAGGAGCATTACTCTGAGATCAGTGGAATCTTGTACTTCAATGATTACAAAAATGCTTACATGTATACATTCTAATAGTAAGCCAATCGTTTTTGTTGGATTCTCAAAATAATTAAGAAACAATTATTAAAGGAATGAGTAAATGGTATCTGGATTAATTAAACTCCAAGAGCTTTCTAACAGGAAATATGTTTCTTTTCTTAGGTACTGAAGTTTGAACCTGGCAATATCAAGAGGAGGGGCCTGGCTAAGAACATGGCTCTTGTTGACATCCAGTTGGATCACCATGAACGGTGTGATTGTACCTGCAGCTCAAGACCACCTCGATAAAAGAATGTGCATAAACTTACATTGAGCATGAAAGAACCTTTAGTTTAAGAAGGATATGGTAAGGGACCCTTTCCCCACCCCCAGCAACCGAATTTGCTACTAGCCTGAAATATAATGATACAGTGATTGCTGAGACGACCTAGCTTTGTTAGTTCTGTGGCAAGTAGAAAGGTGCATCATCAATTTCTATATCCAAGAATGTAAGACTGCATTTTATAGTAGTATGTGAGGATATATATGTATACACACAAATATATACATATGTCCAGGATATGTGTAAATAGATACATGGTTTATTCAGTAGGTATAACCAGGTACACCAGAGCTTATATATGGCTGAATGATTTAGACCCTTAATATTTTTCCAAAATAAGGGTAAGGGATATGTCAAATATATAACACACATCTGTAGGAAATTCAGAAGATGAACTTTTTATTTTATTGAATTTTGAATCACAAACCATTTTGGATCTTGAGCCCATCTTGTATATTAAACACCAACATATAGGCTTTTCTTAGATATCTGCCTTAATTATAAAAAAGGAAAAATATGGTTTGTGGGAAAAAGAAAATTGCCTAACCATTTTTTTCCATGAGATGCACTACACATGCTTGGTAATGTGGACTATAGTTGACTTTCTCCAAAACCATGCCATAATAATATGGAAAATTTAGAAATTAAGTCACT
Organism: Marmota marmota marmota; assembly: GCF_001458135.2. Lineage (NCBI taxonomy): Eukaryota > Metazoa > Chordata > Mammalia > Rodentia > Sciuridae > Marmota > Marmota marmota. Next base: position 19,181,056 of record NW_026000242.1, read on the forward strand.
AAGTTCTCTTTTTATGCATTTTCTGAGACATTCTAATTCATTTAATACCCATCTCAAAAAATATTGTTCAGAGTGTTTATTATTATGATCCTTCAAGAGACAACTTATAATAAGTTTTAGCAGAATTTTGAATTTTTTTCTCTGCAAAAATTCCTCCAAAATAACAAATCCTTTAATAAATGGCATGGAGATTATGTATGAACCTTTCAAATGGTGTTCATTAAAAAATTTGGGCAGTTGAAAGTCAAAAACCTAAGCATTGAAATATTGACATAACTGGAAATTAGATGGAATATTTGATAGGATCCATATTTAATAATGGATTCAAACTATCCAAACTGTGCCAATAATTTTATGTATTTTGCTTTTGTGTTCCTGTCTCTTCAATATATACACATGGATTTACAATGGCATTTTATATTTGGCGAGCCATCATGGATTATTTATAACCTAAAAACTTTTGTATATTAATAAAGCAAGCAAATTTTATTGATGTAAATCCCTAATTAGATCCTCACTTAACATTCTGAATTTCTATTTCTGAACCAAGTGAAATCAGGTCTGGAGTCTTCTGTTCTTTCCAAATCTAGGGAGCCCCTTGTAAATTATGGGAGTATAAATTTTTCCCTACTACACCACTTAAAAACTGTTTTGCATTTGTTATTGATATTTGGAGTAAAATTTTCTCTCTGACTCCTTTGTGTCTATTTTAAAGAGACTGACTTCAGGAGTAGGAAATGATTCATCATTCTCAAAGCAAGACACTTAAGAGGGAACACTGAGATCAACATAGCTCAAGGGTTGCTCACAGAGGACCACATTTTTCCTGCAGTCTTGAGAGTTAAAGGAGAGCTGATTTATTTTATGAGTCCAGGGTCCTACTGACCACAATCAGTTAGTGTGAGGGAGACGTGCCCCTACTGTTTAGGTCCTGGTGTCAGATGAATGGCCTACATATATTGGGACTTTTATGTACAGTGCTCTCAGACCCAAGTTGTCAGCTGTCCTCAAGTAGCTTATTTCTTCTTGACTCTTTGAAATAAGACCTACGCTTATTGATGATGTACTTTCTAAAACTCCCCTAAAAGTGTTCGGTGTTTTTACTCAGGGAATAAGTGGTGAAATAAAGTACTCTGTTGTTCAGTTCTCCTAAAATCCCAGAGCACAGTCAGAAATAGCCCAGGCAGACAGTAATAATTAGGAGCCACTTCCCTTTCAGGACCACTTGCATATTTTCCTGGGAAAACATCAGCTTCCTGTTCCAAAATCAAAATGTGTGTTAACATCACTCACTTTAGCTTGTACAGCTCACATTGTAGCTGTAAATATGAAAAATCCTCCGTGTTCTAACCCAATTTTCAATAAACCTCCCAGGCTGCAATAAACAGGATGGTTTTCAGTTAAAGCCCTATCTGTACTTTTTATTTATTAGCCGAGATGTAAGCAGACGTATTCACTCACTTATCCTTTTCTTTCCTGCATGTTTATTAAAACTTCTCCCTTGGTTATCTGTTACCTATCGCACTTCCAACGTGTAGCCAATAAATCTGTTCCATTGCCATCAAAGGAATAAAAAGTTCACTGTACAAATTACATTTCAAAACACACCCTAATAAATCCACATTGCTGCACGGCTCACTCACCTGGAATAATGCCTTTCATTCAATATGTTCTTATAAAGCAGAACACTTTCGTAAGTAGAATGTTTTATGTTTTTTTGTCATATCGGTAACATGCAGCTTTTTCCTCTCACAGCATTTTCTATAGCAAATGTAATATGCCTCTTATCTTCATGAAAAATAAATATTGCTTTTGAACAAAACCACTCCATTATTTAGTACTCAATTGCAGTTTTAAAGGGTATACAATATTACAAACATACTTTCACAAATGGATCCAGCTGTTGGGAATGACAAAATTGGGTGATATCTGAGGGCAATTTATAAGAGCTAAAAGAATGAACGTGCTCCCAGACGACAAGCTTCCACTCTGTCCCCATCCTGCCACCACATAGTGAGATGGGACTTAGGCTTCATGGTCTTGTTGTTGCTTTCCTTGGCTTTTTGTTTGTCTTTTCTCCCACAGGCCTTCTGATGGATGACACTGTCTTTTGACATTGCCTGATTCCCATGCTCTTCCTTGGGGTCTGAAATCCACAACCTCACAGCCTGTTTCCCTTTTGCTCACAGCCCCCACCCTTCCCCATCCAGGTCAGCTAGTGGGTCAGTGGGTCAGTGATAGGCTTCAGGGAGACTAGTTAGCACTGTTCCCCTACAGCATTTAGTTTATGGTTTATGAAGGAGCACAGAACATAAAGAGAGTCTTCTGGCTGCAAATATCTTTTGCTTGTAGCTTAGTCTTCACTATCTTATTGGAGACAGTGTAGCATCTGCACTGTGTTAGGTGAAACTCTGCCACTTTAAGGGTTTCGGGTTGTTTGGAGAATGTATGTAGGGAGAAATATATTCTTTTTTTTTTTTTTTTGGTACCGGGGATTGAACTCAGAGGTACTCAACCACTGAACCATGACATTCCCAGTCCTATTTTGTATTTTATTTAGAGATAGGGTCTCACTGAGTTGCTAAGCACCTCGCTTTTGCTGAGGTTGGCTTTGAACTAGTGATCCTCCTGCCTCAGCCTCCTGAGCTGCTGGGATTACAGGTGTGTGCCACCGTGCCTGGCTGGGATATGTATATTCTGAGGCAAGAATCAGTTGACCACCATCAGAAATACCATCTCATATTTAAGTCACAGTGTGGAGGAAAGATGGCGAGGGATCAAATAATTCTGTGCATAATAGTTAATTCAGATAACTTGTTTTGTCATGTAAAAGTCATAACTGTATATCTAAACAATACTTTAGTGCAAATATATTAAGAATTTTATTAAATTTCCTAAAATGTGCATGTGTCCAGTTTTACTCTAAGAATAATTCAACAGATGTCCAAAATGGTTTATATGCTCCTAGGATCCTCTGGTAGAATATTAAATTATAATTCATAGATTAGTACTCATGCCTAAAATCCTAGGAAATTCATTTTTGTTTATTGACAGCCCTGATCAAATATGCTAGAAGATAAAATATTTATAATTCTCTGGTTTTTATTGACATTTCACTCAAATTCTGTTGTTTTTAAAGATCAAGTTAAAGACTACACAGGCCCTGAAAACTTAACATAGCACACTGGGATATCTCAAATAAAATAGTTAGACATTAATAGATAAGGCACTAACTGCTTAATTTAAGACTTCTTCTTGTGTTCAAATTTTATTTCTGAATTTGCAAATTAATCTGTACCTTTTAAAAAATGAATTTTCTTTCCCTATAGAAGTCTAAAACCTCTTGAGCAGATTACATTGGAAGACAGTAAAGGAGCTGAGTCCATCATGAATTCAACACAGCAAGCTATAGACCAAAAAAAAAATCTTCATTTTCTTACAAAATCATGGGACTTTATAATTATCTAAACTGTTGGATACTGGTTGTTAGATTTGGTGGCCAGAAACTAAATTTAAAAATCATTCTTGGATTCCATTTACATTTTAAATAATAACTGAAATGCAAAGTCTCTTTTAAGAACTAAAGTCTCTGGTTAGGCTTTTTAACCCATTTCCTTGGTGAAGGCCATATGACAAATGTCTCCTCTTTCACCTTAGTCTCTTCAGGGCTTCCTTTTCTCTCCCTTTTCTCTCTGGTCTCACACCCTACCCTTTCCCACCTGCCTCCATCCACCACTCTTTCAGTCAGACAAATTCAGGATTGATGCTCACTTTTAGGAGGCATAGGAGGTGGGAATCCTTTCAGGAGATCAAATGCACAATTTCCCAGATGAGCAACTAACGAGGTGAAATTATCAGGTATTTTAAGAAATCACTGCTGCTTGATAGTCAAAGACATCATGTAAACATTTTCCAATATTGTTCATTTTGGTGCAAACTTCAGAGTATCATAGTGGACATTCATTGATATGTGTCAAAGGGAATTTAGCCACAGTCAACATGGGCAAAACTGACTAGATTAAATGTTGCATTCATTCCTTCAAGAATAAATACATTAAAGCCCACCATATATCAGGTATACTTTGGGGTTTAAAACACAAATCAGATGTACAACAGAGTATGAAACTAGAGAAGGGTATTCTAGGTGGAATAAACAGAAAACAAAGATTTCCTCAGCAAAAATGCATAAGGCAAATACAAAGCACACACAGAATAAATTCAAAGAGTTTCAGTCCAAAGAATGCAGAGAAAAGTGGCAGAAAGGAAAGGAAATGAATTTGTAGTAGAACAATGGGTGTTAACTTAGGTAAGTACCTACCTAATCATGCAAAGTCTTGCCTGCATGGATAGCAGAAGAGTTTAGTCTCTTTACACTTAGGAGAGGAAGCCATGGGGGCTGTAAGTGCCTTAGAAAGCTAGACAAAAACGTAGAAGGCCTTGGGCACCTGAATTAATCTGCCATTTTCTGGGCCCGTGTTTCCTCTTTACAAAATTGGATATGTAAGGTGTTCTTTTGGTCCCTTCCAGTGGAATAATTCTGTTTTTCCACGTTTTGGAAAATAGCAGTCTACAAGAAGAATCAAAGCATGTAGGGATGTGTGCACCTTGTGGCTGTGCAGGCAGTGCACTGCACCTCTCCATTGGTGCTATTTGTATCAACTAGGACTACAAGAAAGGTTAACGGAAGACAAAGGTCTTCCTGATAGAATGGGTAGCAGAGTGAAGGCTTGGGGGTATCCCAAAGAAAGGAGCCATGTGAGAGAGAATTCAAGAGCATTGTTTTGAGAAATCTCTGGAGATGGGAAGGAGAAGCCAACTTTGAAAGCCCATCTCTCAGAAAAGGGGCCAGAGCTTATAATGTTGACTGGCAGTCAGACTTAATAGTGGTAGAACTGCAACCATTAGAAGACGAAGGAATAGAAAAAGAAGGACATCCATAAGCAAAGAAAAAAGGGGAAAAGGTATGTTCACAAAGCTCCAAAAAATGTGTCTAAAATGTAAGTGCCCACTGAGGGCCAAGTGTCCAGCCCTCTTATAGACACAGCAGATTGCCCACATGATAAAATGGGCATGTGTCTTGCCCTTATCAACCCAGAGTAGGGAGGTCAGATATTAAACAAATAATTACATAAATGATCTATTTATAATGGCAAGGAGGAAAAGCATGATGTAGGGTGACAGTAATAGGTGACTCTGGATCAAAGGTGGGGGAGATTCCTTGAGAGGATGACACTGGAGCAGGAACAGAGTTGGATCAATATTAGGAGGAATGGAAGAGGAGAGAGTGGTGTTACAAATGAAAAAGAAATTGGCTAAATTTAATAAACATTTTGAATATTTCATGGAACAGTTGGTGATGGGTTGGAGGGAGGTAAAGCAAGATGTCAGGGCTTTTCAAGGCTTCCGGTAAAACCAACTAAGTGTATGAAAGTGCTGTGTGCTGATATGGGGGTCATGGGAAAAGAAGTGGGGTAGATTAAGATTTCACCATGAGGTATTAATGCCAAGTCACTTTTGACATACCCAATGGAGATGTTAAGAGGACAGTTGCATCTGTGGGGCTGGAGCTCAGAAGAGGGTCTAAGGATGAGGTGTAACTTTGGAGTCATACACATGACTGTTAAAAGCCACAGAAATGGGGCAAGAGGAACGAAATGCTGCCATTCGCATAGGACACCAACATGGCAGAGATCTGATGTCAGCAGAAAGCGGCAGAGGAGAGAACTTCATCAATTCCAGCGGTGACATAAGCAGTTGGTCTCCTGGTAGGGGGGGTGAGGCACAGACACCCGAGTCTCCTCAATTTGTCGTTGAGCCAGAGGGGAGAAGCCGGGCCGCTGCCAGCGCCCGGAGCAGGCCCAGCGGCTCGCCAGCGTGGTGACCGTGTGGCCCCAATTG
>NW_026000242.1:19190803-19192629 GCF_001458135.2 Marmota marmota marmota
AAAAAGCCACAGAAATGGTCACTAACACCCTTAGAAGAGGACAAAAATTGAGGGGGGAGACAATCACAGAACAATACAAAGTGTATAAAAAGATTCTGAGTGCCAGAGAAGAAATTATCTCAAGGGGACTGGTCATTTTCTCAACCCTTGTGGAGAAGATGAAGGAGACATCTCCTGATTTATCTGCTGAGACACATTCCTCCCTCCCCTACCACCAAGCCTCTTTCTGTGAGCTTCTCTTCACCTATAGCACTACTGTCCACTAGAACTTTTTGTGGTGATGGAAGTGTTCTGTATCTGCACTGCGCTGCACTAGCTATGTTGAACACTGTTGCCTGTTGAACACTGGAAATGTGACTAGTGTGACTAGTGATATTTTAAATTTTATTTACCTTTAATTACTTCAGATTTAAATGTAAATAGCTGCATGTGACTAGTGGTTACTCTATCAACCATTGCAGCACTGGGTTCTAGCCACTACCCACAGAGTTATAGTCCTAATACCCACATCCCAATACTGCATGTGCATGCATGTGTGAGCACACACACACACACACACACACACACACACTCACAAGCTGCAGCTGAACATCTAGGGGAGGGCAACTGACTCAAGCTTTCTTGAGATAAATGGACCTGAAAAGAGATTCAGATCGTCTCTCTTTGGCTTTAGATGGTAGGCTCTGAAAATCAATGGTGATTGGCACCCATCTTTTCTGTTATGTTAACCAAAAATAAAATAAAATACAAAATACAGGGAAATTCAAAAGGCAAAGAGAGAGGGAAGTATAACACTGATATCCAGAAAGTAGCTGCAAGTCTTGAAGCAGTCCCTGATTGCCTTTGGTCCTAATGTACAGCCAGATCCCTTTATTAGGTTGTCTAAGAATGTCAAGTGGTGAAGGGGTGTAAGATAAAGAGATTTTGTGGAGGAAAGGTCTGTGATGGAGTGGAATGGAATTGGAGTGGGAATAACTTTCTGGAAAAGTTGATTAGCATGTGGAAGGTTCTCATTGTCTGCAACACTTGGTTCTATATAGTTTCCATGACCTTGAAATTAGCAATATTGCACCATTGCTCCTAGGGGAAGTGCAGGGTTAGGTTACCTTTTTGGTCAAATGGTCAATACATAACTTTGTATTATGGCATTCCAGATGAAAAATATCTTATTTAGTATATGCTGTTGAGTCATTAACATTAAACTTACTGTCAGTAAGGACTATGACTCATACCTGAATGAAGCTTATCTACCATGTGCTTTTTCACTGTAAGGCACAGCACAAGTTTCTTGCACTTAAAAATGCCAGAGAACACTTCAGCTGTGGGACTGGAGCTTGCTTGATAATCCATTTAAATAGCAAAATCACCAACAGAAAGCAGAAAAATGTGAATAACACAACATTAAATAGATCATGAAAAGGACACTTGTTTATGGTGTGAGAGCTGAAATAAGAGAGTGTTTGACCTCAGCTGGGAACATGTATGTTTCAAATTTTTCACAGCTCTGCAGATCTGTGAATGACTACACTAACACTGCATACTGATTGGTTTTGAATATGCAAATTTGCAAATATAGAATCTATGAATGGTGGATATTGACTGTAATAATAGTGCTGTTTATTTTTTATTTTTTTTTATTGTTGGCTGTTCAAAACATTACATAGTTCTTGATATATCATATTTCACACTTTGATTCAAGTGGGTTATGAGCTCCCATTTTTACCCCATATACAGATTGCAGAATCACATCAGTTACACATCCATTGATTTACATATTGCCATACTAGTGTCTGTTGTGTTCTGCTGCCTTTCCTATCCTCTACTAT